>NC_056661.1:118086267-118386267 GCF_018350195.1 Panthera tigris
CTGTGCATTTCTGAATGAACCAGCCAGTCCTGTCACCATGTGACCACACCGCACTGGATAAGAAGTGTGTACATGTGCCGCTTACTTTGCATAATAAACCACCCGAGGGGCGCCTGGGTGGCTCAGTCGGTTAAGTGTCCGACTTCGGCTCAGGTCATGATCTCGTGGTTCATGAGTTAGAGCCCCGCGTTGGGCTCTGTGCTGACAGCTCGGAGCCTGGAGCCTGCTTCCGATTCTGTGTCTCCCTGTCTCTCTGACCCTCCCCCCATTCATGCTCTGTCTCTCTCTGTCTCAAAAATAAATAAACGTTAAAAAAATTTTTTTTAATAAAAAAAAAAAAAATAAACCACCCCAAACTTAGTGGTGTAAAACAACCATTTGTTATGCTCCTGGGTTCCAGGAATCGTGCACTGGAGAGGGCACAGTGGAGGTGGTTCTCTGCTCTATAATGTCTGGGGCCTCGGCCGGGGAGGTCTGGACTGCTAAGGGCTGGAACAACTGGAAATGGAGGTTCCACTTCCCAGATGGGTTCTTCACTAGCTTGTCTGGTGCCTGAGCTGGGATAACCGGAAGGGTGGCTCAGCCAGAGCCGAGGGCTGGACCATGCCTCACGGCTTGTGCTTCTTACAGCCAGTGGCTAGGTTCTGAGAGGAAGGGTCCCAAGAGGGGCCCTGTGGAGAGTGAGCATTCCAAGAAGACTAGGCTGGAGCTGCATGGCCTTCTGTCACCCTGTTTCAGAAGTCACATGGCATCCTGCTGCCATACTCTATTGATAGAAGCAATCACAAGCTCACCAAGATCTAGGTAGGGGGAGGGGGACAAAAACCCTACTTCTCAATGGGAAGAGTGTCAAGGTCATATTGCAGAAGAGCATGGGGGATGGGAGAGATTACTACACCCATCTCTGAAAGTATATGGATGGGGCTTCTGGGTGGCTCAGTGGGCTAAGTGTCTGGCTTCGGTTCAGGTCATGATATCCCCGTTCATGAGTTCGAGCCCCGTGTCGGGCTCTGTGCTGACAGCTCGGAGCCTGGAGCCTGCTTCGGATTCTGTGGCTCCCTCTCTCTCTGCCCTTTCCCTGCTGTCACTCTTGCTCTCCTGCTGTCTCTCAAAAATAAACATAAGAAAAACATTTTTTTTTTTAAAGTATAATCTGCTGTGAAGTGATTACACAGAGAAACTTCCGTGAGGGAGCTGAGGAATAGCTTTGCACAGCACTGTTGTGTCTGTACAAAGCGAAGGTGAGGGCAAGTGCACCCCTGTTACAAAAAGAAGGTACTTCACCAAAAGGAGTTTTCCAAAAGCAACCTCTCTTGCCGTAGCGTGCAGGGAAATGTAGGGTCTTCCCAAGAGGACGGACACGTGCGCGCTCAGTTTGGAGACACAGAGGCCTTCTGCTGGCAAAGCCAAAATTTTGAAGCGCGTCGTAGGGGGAAACGGAGTTTTTCAAAGAAATCAAAAGCTCAGTTTGAAAAGACTGTTCCTGGAGCGAACTGTAAAAGCAATATCTGAGATTTAGTCACCGGGAGCAGGAAGCAGATGTGGACATCTAAGACATCTGAGAAACAAAAGCAAAATTAAATTACTGGGACCACATCAGACTAAAAGGGTGTACCCAGCAAAGGAAGCCGGCAACAAGATGACACGCCGCCGCCCCCCCCAAACATTCCCTGTTTCCCCCGAAGGGGAAGGCTGGCCAGGCAGAAGCAACCTCTGAGCCACAGGGGGTGGGGTGGGGACGTGGGGTGGGGGGCTCTGTGAGCTCCACCATCGGGCTGTGCCTAGTGCAGATTAAGCTGAGCCTGGGGCCCCGGAGCCAAGCAGAGATGGCCAGCCTTCCCGTGAGCCTCCACGACCTCCAAGACCACACTGCATCCTTAGTGATGGCCCGTGTGCACAAGACCGGGGCTCCTGGTGATCCCCTTGATGAAGCCACAGCCCCGGACCCCCTTCCACTTCCACTCACTCTGACGGTCGGAGCCAGCATCCCCACGGCACAGGGGCAGTGCCCGTGCTGAAGGCTGGTCACCTAAAGGACAGTGATTAGATCCTGAGTCAGGCAGAGTGAAAGCACAGGCCTCTAAATCCTAGCGTGTGCGGCCTGGCGGAGCGAAGAGTTGGCTTGACTGCAGTCCTGTGGAAACGTATTCTATCCCGGTGCCCGCATCATTATTTTCAGGCTTCCCACATAGGCCAGGATTGCCACCAACATACACATGTTTGAGCCAGAGAAAATCAGGGAAACAAAGACCTGAGCAGAGCAGCCGGGCACTAACTAGGTGATAACATCCAGCTCCTCAGATTTCTTTGGGGACTGGTTTTATCTGGCTGAGACTCACATGGCCGGAGGCCTACAGATGACTGCGTGTCTGCCTTACCTCTGAACCCCACTTCACGCTTGGATTCAGACACGGCATGTTGGCCCAGAAGGAACACATCTGCCATAAAGACATTTTTAAAGGAAGCGTTTTTCTTTCAGTAAGAAGCTTGTGATTTTTGCTTGACCCCTGACTACCCCGGAGGGTCCATCCAGGCAACAGTTCCCCTGGACTCAGAAGGTGTGAACGAGACCTCATTTGCCAGCACTTTCCGCCTGCCAGGCCCCTGACTGGTGAAGGGCATCATGTCACCTAATACAACCCCTCAGACGTGTACTCTATTCTTAGCCCCGTTTTACAGAGGAGACAGGTTCCAAGAGGAAAAGCCAATCACCTAAAGTCACCGGGGCAGTGTCACTCTGTCACTCATAAACCTCAGGTTCTTTCGGTAATTAAAGACAAACAGCCAGGTCAAAAGTTAAAAATGCAAGATTCCATTTCTGGACCCCCGAAGTCCCTCTTTTGTTTTGTTTTTTTTTTTAATTTTTTTTTTCAACGTTTTTTATTTTTATTTTTGGGACAGAGAGAGAGACAGAGCATGAACGGGGGAGGGGCAGAGAGAGAGGGAGACACAGAATCGGAAACAGGCCCCAGGCTCCGAGCCATCAGCCCAGAGCCTGACGTGGGGCTCGAACTCACGGACCGCGAGATCGTGACCTGGCTGAAGTCGGACGCTCAACCGACTGCGCCACCCAGGCGCCCCCCGAAGTCCCTCTTTTGAATTCAGCAACAGGGCCCCCGCCATGGGAGCCACGCAGGGGGCCAGAGATCAGGGCCACGATCCCGGTGGCCGCGGGCGGCACCCTGGCACAGGCAGGGAAACTGCCTGCTTCCATCAATCTCTAATGAGGCCCCTACCGCTTTAACAAGAGGCAGTGTGGCCCGGTATTCCTGGAGTCTTTACAAGTCTCTGCTTTGAAATCCCTGGATAGAAAGAAAGGCTCCCTAAACTTCTTTCTCCTTCACCTTTAAAGGGGTTCCCGTCTAACGTCTCCGTCCCCTCTCCCCTTGCCTAAACCAAAGGAAAGGCATGCTTTGCAATCCCTTTAATGAACAGTTTGTTTTCATTTTTCAATATTTGGTGGTCGATGTGGTTTCAGGTCCCCAGGGAATTTACAGGGCTTACATAAGAGCAGCTGAAAAGCAGAGAATGTTTCAGCAGAGTTCCTTTTCTTTCCCTTTTTAATTGGTCACAGCACAATCTGTAACAAGGTGAGTCTAATTCCATTCTGCTGAGAGAGGAAGAAAGTTTTATCTTTATTATCCTTCCAAGAATATCTAGCAAATTGGCAGGGCTGGGTTTTTTTTTTTTTTTTCCTTAATAAAATGAAAAGGAGAAAACTCCACATTCTGTCCATTTCCAGGGAATCACCAAGTGTGGATGGACATCAAATGAGGACGTTTGATGGCTGTGACGTGTCTCCTTCATTCAAGCCTTTGCCTTGCTGCAGAGCTGGATGCTGCTACCTGCTTTACCCAGTCCAGCGTGGGTTGGCTGTCCCGTCTCCCTCCAGCCCAAAGCCAGCGTGGTCCTGCTCCGCTTGGCCGCGGGTAGCACCTTCCAGCCGCTCCAAGACGCCTCTCGTTGGGTCTCTGCTTCCCGTCAGCTGTTTCCTTGACCTCTGGACCAGTCAAATTACCTGCTTTTGAGGCCTCCCTCAAGCCTCACCTCCTCCAGGAAGCTCTGCCTAACACAAACTCGTAAGATCGCTTCTTTTCTGTGAATTCCACACAATCCCGCACCATTGGATATAATTCTCCAGGTGTGACCACAGCAGCATGGGCAGCAAGCTTCAAGCTGTCATAGACACAGACTGTGTGCACTCTGTTAAAACTATTTTTATATATCCCCAATACGCTTAGACTGGTCAGTTAAAAAGCAACTAGATACGGCCTTAATGGAAGGCAATTTGGTAATATGAATAAAAAAACTTAATATTTTGGGGCGCCTGGGTGGCTCAGTCAGTTAAGCGTCCGGCTTCGGCTCAGGTCATGATCTCACAGTCCGTGAGTTCGAGCCCCGCGTTGGGCTCTGTGCTGACGGCTCAGAGCCTGGAGCCTGTTTCAGATTCTGTGTCTCCCTCTCTCCCCGTCCCTCTTCTGCTCATGCTTTGTCTCTCTCTGTCTCAAAAATAAATAAAAAAACATTAAAAAAAAAAACCTTAATACTTTGTCAGCCCTTTGACCCACCAGTTATACCCCTAGGAAAATATCCTCAGGAAAAAATCACATATGAAGGAAATGCTCATAAGAATTATGTATTACTTCTAAAACTTGGAGACAGCCAAATGTCCAACAATAGGAAAATGGCTAAATAAATTATAGAGCAGTTATACAATGGACTATTCTACGGCCATTACAAATACTATATAATAATATTTAATGACAGGGAAAATTATTCAGGTTGTATTGTTAAATTAAAAAAAAACAGGCTTCAAATTAACGGCAAATTTACTTTTAATCATCTAGCTGCAGTTTATAGGATCTGGAAAGGTAAATAGACAAGTCATAAAATTAAAAAGGCAGAGCTTCCTTGATGCTCCCTTCTCTACACGTGAGATGATAATTTTTAGGGGCGCCTGGGTGGCCCAGTCGGTTGAGCATCCGACTTCAGTTCAGGTCATGATCTCACAGTTCGTGAGTTCAAGCCCTACATTGGGTTCTGCGCAGACAGCCTGGAGCCTGCTTCTGATTCTCCCTCTCTCTCTCTGCCCTCCCCCGCTCACGCTCTCCCTCTCCCTGTAAAAAATAAACATCACAAAAAAAATGTTTAAGACACAGATAAGCAAAAGAAAGTAAATATTAACCAGATTGCTTCTACCCACATACAACCACAATTGACATTTTGATGGACACTCCCTATCTTTTCCTATGTGTGTGCATGTACACATGGGGTTGATTACATGTATCACGGATGCACCCTACACTATACATCTTTGCAACTATACCTCTTTGATTTATTAAAGTCTCAGGTTGCTTTGTATTTTACCCTGTTTTGATAATACAAAAACCTTAGTACATCAGTTTACCCCTCTTCCCCCCTTTCCTGAATTTCCCCTCTTTCCCCCATGATGTTGTTGCCGTGCATTTTAATTCTGTACATATTATAAATTCCATGAAGCATTATCACAATCGATATTTATGTTCCCTACATATTTATACTCCCATTGTTCTTATTTCCTCATTTCCACCTCTCATTTCCTTCTTTCTTATTTCCACTGCTCTTTATTCCTTTCTTCATCCCTTATTTCCATGTGATCATTTTCCTTCTCTGTAAAGAAAACTCTTTAGTATTTTCTTTCGTACATGCCTGCGGGTGACATATCCATCAATTTTTGGCTGACAAGTTTTTATTTCACCTTCATTCTTGAAGGATATTTTCACTGAGAATAGGATTCTAAGGTGGTAGTGATTTTTTTTTTTTCTTTATCAATTCTTTGAAAATGTTTTGAATAGTTTTACTCTGATGTGCTTAGATCCGGGTTTTGTTTTGTTTTGCTTATTATTCCTGCTTGGAATTTGTAATGATTCTTGAATCTGTGGCTTGATAATCTTCCATCAGTTTTTCCAAGTTCCCAGCTACTGTCCTTTTAATATTGCTTCTGCCCGGTTTTTCTCCTCTACTTTTGGGATTCTAATTAGGCATTATGTTAGACCTTCTCACAGAGTATCCATGTCCCTTATTCTTTCTTCTGGTTTGTCTGTTTGTTTGTTTCAGTTCAAAATACTATTTCAAATATATGTTTTCATGATCTGTTAGTTCACTAACTTTCTATTCAGCTCTAATTTTCTATTAAGCCCACCCAATGAGTTCTTCATTTTGGTTGCTGAAATGTTCAGTTCTAGCTTTCTTTTGATTTTTCTCTGCTCCAAATCTTACTTTTATCTTTTATATCTTTAAACATATCAAACATGACGATTTTAAAGTCTTTGTTAATATCTCCATGGTCTGGATTCCCTGGAGGTGTGTTGTTTCTTTTCATTGTGTTATTTGTTATTTTCGAGTGCCTGGTTATTTTTGATTGAGTAGCTGAAACTGGGTAAGAAAAATTGTAGAAAATTTTGAAGTTTAAGATGATGTGATTCCGGGGTGCCTGGATGGCTCCATCAGTTGAATGTCTGAGTCCTGATTTCTGCTCAGGTCATGATCCCAGGGTCATGGACTGAAGTCCTGCACAGGGCTCTGCATTGTGTGAAGCCTGCTTAAGATTCCCTCTCTCTCCCCACCCCTGGTCCTCCCCCACATGTCCACTTGTGCTCTCTCTCCCTCTTGAAAGAAAGAAAGAAAGAAAGAAAGAAAGAAAGAAAGAAAGAAAGAAAGATGTTGTTATTCCTTCAGAAAGGATTTATCTTTGCTTCTGGGTGATAACTAGGGACATTAGAAATCTGTAATCCTCTTAATCCAAATCCAGCGATGAGAGGATTGGAAGCAGGGTTTCGGACTCTTTGAGACTTAGTTTACTTCTGGCTTCTAGGAAGCAGACATTTAGGGGTATCATCCAAATTATTGAAGGCTGACTGGGCTCCCCTACCTGGGGAAGCGTTATTTGCCTTCCCGTATCTTGCAAGGCTAGGAGAGCCCTGCACAACTTCTCAACCTCTCATCCATTTCTTCCGCAGTTGGCAGAAGTGACCCTAAGACCACTGGGTTTCCGTTGTTCTGGGTTCTGTCCTCTCCCAAGTCTTCACGCGGTCATTCTTTCCTGCCTTATCAGCTCTCCGATGCCTTCCAGCAGATTTTTAAAAATGATTTTTGTCCAGCTTTTCTAGTTGTCCTCAACAAGTATGGTGATCCACATTTCCTGCTGTGCTACCACTGAAAGCAATCTGCTGCCCATTATGAACCTCCGTTTGCAAAGGGCTCTGCTATTTTTGACCCATGTTATTGGACACATGGTCACTGCCTACTTCTTCTCATTATTACTGAATTGGATGTTCTTTGAATCTCAAAAGAACTACCAACAAAAAGTGCAGAAAATTACTTCTGCCTGGGACGGACGTAGTGGTAGATAAATGTCGGAGGATTCTTTCTTCTGTGGTTCATCTACTGTCCCCCACTTTACTGGTCAGAAACTGATCTGTGCTATCGCCTGGCAAGCCGAGGCCCCAGGACAGACCACACTGTCTCTTCCTCCCTGAGGTCTAATTCCGGTCAAGGGCCAAAAGCCTGTACTGATCCAGGTCTATTGTTCCAACTCTAATGCACGGTGGCTGTGGAGAAGAAGGAAAACAACGGTCTGCAATTGCACACAGTGAATCCCTGGGAAATACAGCCGAAGTGTCCACAAGATAATATTTTAATTTGCCTTTGCCTGCCTCTCATTTGTATTGGTGAGAGTTGCAGCTCCCGGCCCCTTTCCTGTCAATGACTTACACAATTTTGTTGCTAGTGAATTTCCCCGCTACCAGAAAGAGGATCTAATGTTTCTTTTTCAAAGGTCAAGTCTATCACAGTTATCGTCTTCCTGTTTGAGCTGATTTTAAGAACAGCCTTTGGAAGGAGTGAGGACGAGGGGGCATTCTATAGCAGTATCTTCCCTCTCTAGGGCTCCTGATGAACAGAAGTGGATGCTGGGAGGTCTTTCAAGAGGCAGGACCGCGGGGTCCTGCTCCTCAGGGCACAGAGCTTCTTGGGCTCTGGCTTCCCAGAAAGTATCAGAAGCGACGGCTACTGATACTTGTGCCCCATAAAGCCTGCGTGAACTCGTGACATTGGGACACCCGACTGACTGGTAAGTGCCATAGAACATTTCGAGAACTGGGGGTTTCTAAGTCTGGCAGAGAGGGCTCCATTGTAGTCCTATCACATCCTCTCCCTCTTTCTATGAGAGGAAGAGCCACCAGACTCCAAGTGCACATGAAGGCACCGTCTCCCCACCTTGGCTCACGCAGGATTTTAAAAACACTCCTACGCTCTCTCCCTCAGGCAACTTCATGGTGGCCTCTTTCTCCACCCTGACTCACCTTCCAAACTCAAGAGATCTAACTAAATAAAGGATCGGGAGAGTGAACTTGAGAAGTTGAATTCAATTTCAATCACCTTTAATGAATTCCTAAGGCTGAGGTTATAGGATATATCTAGGGCAATTTCTGAAATGCCAACAGTCTTTGATATAACAACCCCAGGATGTCTGTCATATGCTCTTTGGAGGAAAAAATGATCTATGTTTATGAATCCATTTTAGACAAATAAACAACACATTTACATATAATTAAATGATGGCATATACATTTAAAAAATCTAAAAGGACATACAACATGCTGTTAATAAAATTAGGAAGGTAGGACTTCGTTTTTTTTACTTTGTACACTTTGCTTTGTGTGTGTGTGTGTGTGTGTGTGTGTGTTTTATTTTACATTTCTTAAGTAACCTTTACGCCCAATGTGGGGCTTGAACTTACAACCCTAAGATCAAGAGTCACACGCTCTACTGACTAACCAGCCAGGTGCCCATATATACTTTGTTTTCTTTTTTCTTACAAGTAAGAATTAGTTTTTAATAAAGACTAAAAAATCTTCAAGTAGAGGCTTTAGGAGAGTTTCATGAAAAATAAAATTATAAGATATACTGGAAAGTTCAGAATTTTAAGCTAGATTTAAATTTCTGTTCTGCCCTTTTGCACTGCTGGTGGGAATGCAAACTGGTGCAGCCACTCTGGAAAACAGTATGGAGGTTCCTCACAAAATAAAAAATGGAACTGCCCTACGACCCAGCAATTGCACTACTAGGAATTTATCCAAAAGATACAAAAATGCTGATTCAAAGGGGCACATGCACCCCAATTTTTATAGCAGTGCTATCAACAATAGCCAAAGAATGGAAAGAGCCCAAATGTCCATCAACTGATGAATGGCTAAAGAAGATGTGGTATATATATATATATATATATATATATATATACATACCTGAATGAATATTACCTGGCAATCAAAAAGAATGAAATCTTCCCATTTGCAACAACGTGGATGGAACTAGAGTATATTAAGCAAAATAAGTCAGTCAGAGAAAGAGAAATATCATATGGTTTCACTCGTACGTAGAATTTAATATACAAAACAGATGAACATAAGGGAAGGGAAGCAAAAGTAATACAAAACCAGAGAGGGAGACAAACCATAAGAGACTCTTAAATACAGAGAACAAACTGAGGATTGCTGGCAGGATGCTTAGTAGGGGGAATGGGCTAAGGGGGTGAGGGAAATTAAGGAGGACACTTGTTGGGATGAGCATTGGGTGTTACATGTAAGTGATGAATCACTAAATTTTATTCCCGAAATTATTATTACATTACATGTTAACTAACTTGGATTTACATTAAAAAGAAAAAAACCCAAAAATATGTTCTGTAATGGATTCATTTTTCATTCGTTACACACATATTTTTGAACATCACTGTTCTCAGCATTTTATCACTAGGTGATTTTTCAAGCTAAAGCAGATTGGGTTGGGGGAGAGAACTGAGAGCAGGAAAGGACCATGAAAGGAAAACCAAACCACTAGGAGACAAGGTCCTGTTCTTAAATTTACATAATTTATTCATATCCATCCATCCATCCATTACTCCTCTTATTGAATATATACGCACTAGATATTACTTGTAGGAGCCTATGCTAAGTACTTCAGGGGATAAAGAGATTTTTAAAAATCACTCCTGCTGGTAAGAAGTCTATAACCTACTAGATTGCACTGTCATGGCCCTAAAACATGTGTTGTGGACACAGTAATGCACTTCCCAGGCGCCCTTTCAACAAAAGATCTGTTGTCCCAGCTTTCGGGAGCGTTGGGCAGACAGCCTTCAGTTGTCAGCCCCTTTGGGGATTGCCTCAGCTCCAGAGACCCACCTTGCCTGAGGTCTGGCCCCTTCCCCAGGTGGCCAACATCCAATAACCAATTGATGCAGGAGTATAAAGGCCCAGAAATCTCAGCCCAATTCAGGAACATTCTGAGGGCACATGCTGGTTCCAGAGCTCCCTGAAACTGGCTGATCTATTGCTGGGCCTGTATCACAGCTTGGCTTCTCCCTCTGTCCACTAGACCCACCCTCCCCATCTTCCGCAGATGTTGACACAAAAGGCATCCCTAAATGAATAGTCTACACATTAAACTCATCTCGGTGTCTGCTTCCTAGAAAATCCAACCCGTGACACACTAGACCTAAGAAATCTATGTTTACAAAAATGTTAGAATAAGTCAGGTTCGTCTACTTCTCGGCATTAGTCTAGCCAGGACTATAGAAGCGTTAGACTTGGCGTTAGTGATAGCTCAGGGGTTGGCCTTGTTAAAGGGCCAGTGGAAGGGCCGGGTAGTGGGCTTTGCAGGCCACATAAAATTCCTGTGGCATATTCTTCCGTGTGTGTGTGTGTGTGTGTGTGTGTGTTCACAGCACTTTAAAATGTAAAAATCATTCTCTTTTTTTTTTTTTTATTTATTTTGAGAGAGCACCCAGGGGTGGGGCAGAGAGAGAGGGAGACAGAGAATCCCAAGCAGGCTCTGGTGCAAGTACAGAGTCTGACACGGGGCCCGAACCCACGAAACAGTGAGATCATGACCCGAGCCAAAACAAAGAGTTGGACGCTTAACCGACTGAGCCAGCCAGGTGCCCCCGTAAAGATCATTCTTGGCTCACCGGCAGTAGAAAAACAGGCTGCAGTCCGATAGGCTATCGTTTACTGACCCTGGTGTAGAATATTAAGAGCACAGACTTGTTAAGAGACAGTTCTCCATGGGTCTTTCATATTTCTGCACATCTAGCAAAGCAGAGGTACAGAATGACACTGTTCTATACTATCTTTTTAAGGACTTTGTAATGCATTACGGCCTCTGAAGATAGAGTATCTTTTTCTATAGAAGAGCTCAGGCATGCTCTCTGCCCACTGCAATAGATTCAGGTCCCCTAATCTTAGGGTTCTTTTCCTGTAACTCAACCGGCTACATGGACAAGCGTCAACTGACCCTCTTCATGTTGCCCTGGGGGGATTAAGGAAACTGGTACAAGAAAATGTTGATACTCTGGCTCCTGCTATTCTATAAGCAATAAACCAACACACCTTTGCACAGACTCGGCAGTGCTTCCCAAGCAGGCTTGCCTAGTCCCTGCATTTCCTCCCCAGTTCATGTGACGGCAAGTGGGCCTCAAAGGGTGGCCCCCGGACCCGCAGCATAAGCGTCACCGGAGAATGAATTAGAAATGCAAATTCATGGCCTCAACCCAGAATGTCTCCATTGGAAATTTAGGGGTGGGACCCCGCAATCTGTTTTTAACAAACCCTCCAGGTGACGGGGATGCGAGCATCTGACTCCTCCCTGTCAAAATTCAGTTCTGCCTCACAGCCAGAACACTCTTCCCCACCAGAGCCCCAAAGGTCCTGGGGTTTCCAATGATCTACTGTGCCTTTCGGGTGAATTTCACTTCTGTGTAATTCACACACCCATCTGATGACATATTCTTTTTTTTTTTTTAGTTTTTTTTAATGTTTATTTATTTTTGAGAGACAGAGACAGAGAGTGAGCGGGGGAGGGTCAGAGAGAGAGGGAGACGCAGAATCCGAAGCAGGCTCCAGGCTCCGAGCTGTCAGCACAGAGACCAACGCGGGGCTCAAACCCACGAACGGTGAGGTCATGACCTGAACCGAAGTGGGACTCTTAACCGACTGAGCCACCCAGGAGCCCCTCCAATGACATATTCTAAGCACAAAATTAAAGAATTGTCCATGCCTCAAGGTTAAGGGCTCCTGTGAGCAGACAACAAATTCAAGCTTGACCGTGTGTAAACCTCCAGGTACGCATTTTTCCCCATTTGAAAGCTCATTACCAAACTTTTCTCTGTGTTACTGTGAGAGATAGCCCATGCCCCTATTGGTAAGTATAAAAATCTCAAAGTTTGTCTGAAAATGTTTGAATTATAAATATCTTGGCTTAAAACAAATCAAAACTTAAAAAAAAACAAACAAACCACGTGTTATTTGTAAAATGTAGGGCTACAAATACACAGAAAAGAAAGACTTTACCTAAAGTGCCAAGTGCCTCTCCGTTGCCAATTAAAGAAATGGAGGGCCTGCGAGGTTGGCTCGCTGCCTGAGAGACCAGCCGCTAATCGGTGGCATGGGGGTGCGGGGCACGGAATTCCCACCCTTGTCTGCTGGACCCTGAGGCCTGTGTTCTCCTTTCCACCACTCGGGGTCCTAGCTGTTCATTTATTAGTGGGTCTCTGGTCAGGCTGAACCAGAATCACCTGGGACAGCTTTAACAAATATGGCTGCCCAGGCCCCACCCAAGATCCAATGTGAGGAGAAACCCTGGTGATGGGTCTGGGCATATGCATTTTTTAAAAAAAAACTCCTCGGGGCGCCTGGGTGGCTCAGTCGGTTAAGCGTCCGACTTCGGCTCAGGTCACGATCTCGCGGTCCGCGGGTTCGAGCCCCGCGTCGGGCTCTGGGCTGATGGCTCAGAGCCTGGAGCCTGCTTCCGATTCTGTGTCTCCCTCTCTCTCTGCCCCGCCCCCGTTCATGCTGTGTCTCTCTCTATCTGAAAAGTAAATAAACGTTAAAAAAAAAAATTAAAAAAAAAAAACTCCTCGTGTGGTTCTCATGTGCAGCAGAGTGCCCTTGGGGTGACGGTTATTGGCAAGTGATGGCTCGTGCACACTGGGGCCAGCCAGCTTGTTCCTTCCCGTCCTGCACCCCTCAGCCAATGGGGGTGGGCATGGAGGGGGCTCACACAAGACGGTGTCCGCTTCTGCTCTTGCCCCCACTCACAGCCAGCTCGTTTGGCTTCCTAGGTGTCTGGGAAACTGCCAGTCCTGGGTCTGCCTGCTCTGGCCGCTGGCCCGGGAACAGAAGACTCGCGTCCCTCCACTGTTGATGGCACTCTTAGGCTGGCCCTTGCCGGGAACGTTGTGTGGCTTAATACGTCTGCCAAGAAGGTGATCAGTAAAAATAGAACCTGCCCAAGAAGAGAACGAGCAGCTATTAAAACACCGGGATGCCCGTGGTGGAAGCTGGGGGCTGGAAGCTTACGGTCAGAGAGAGGCCCCATCTGGGCGTCTTTCCAGGGCTCCTCCGGAACCAGAGCTGCCGCCCTGGGCCCTGCACAGTTATTCCTCTCTTGGTGCCAAGTGGGGCTGAGCGGTGGGCTCCTGGCCGACTGGGGGGCCGCGCTTATTCAAGCGCTGATTATCTAGCAGAGCTCCTGGGCTGCTTCCTCCTCCACCTCCCTTACGGCCCACCTTTTGGTCATTTCGCTGCTCATTAGCACCTCCTCCAGAAGGTGACCTGATTGGGGGGAGGAGGTGAAACTCAAACCCGGCAATTCTCTGGCCTGTTAGCAGCTCTTAGAAAAGCCTTGATGAACGAGCAGGTTAATACGGTCGCCTAAAACTGGAGCCACGGGCATCCCTGTCCGGGCTTGGCATTTACTGGGCACCTCCTGTAATCACCAGAGCAGCGACTGAAGGCTGGCGAGGCGCTTGGGAGTTCGAGAAGCGCTGTAGAAGACGTGAAGCCCCTCCCACAAGCCTGTGACAGTGGGTACGATTCTTGTTTTGTTTTACAAACCGTGGAAGCTGAGGCTGGGACAGATGAGTGACTAGATCAAGACCACACAAGCCACAGCAAGTCCACCAGGAATGTGAGTTATGCTAGAAGCCAGAGTCGAAAGTCTACAGGCCCTCTGATTTTCTGACACTCTCAGTGTGAGGTTTTCAAGTCTCAAGGGACTTCTGGCCCAAACTGCAAGGAATAGCATCTTTTTTTTTTTTTTTTTTTTTTTTTTTTTTAGAGAGAGAGACAGAGAGGGCTGGGGAGAGGGGCAGAGGGAGAAAGAGAGAGAATCCCAAGCAGGCTCCACGCTCGGTGCAGAGCCCGATTAGGGGTTCAAGCCCATGACCCTGGGATCACGACCTGACCTGAAATCAAGAATCAGATGCTTAACCAACTGAGCCACCCAGGTGCCCCTGGAATGGCATCTCTGAGTTAAAAAGAAAAGAAACCACAAAAACAAAAGGTGTCATGTGAGAGTCACTGAGAGGAGGAGAAGCCCCCACCAGGTGGGAGAATGAAGAGGGGCTCTGGGGGGGCAGATCAGGGGTGCACTTGGAAAGGGGTAGAGGTGACCATCAGTGGAGACAGGAAGCAGGGGCAGGAGAGGTGGGGCCTGGGGCAGGAAGCCTTTGGGCTGGACAGGGTCGGGTAGGGGCGGTGGGACCCGGGCAGGCTCTACAGTGGCAGTATGGTGCGGTGTAAATGCCCGAGCTGCAGCTGTGCTCCAGGAAGCCAGAGTGGAAACCTGTGTGGGGTAGGCCTGAGGGGAGAGAGTGGAGGCAGCAGGGATCAGCCCTCCTGCCACGGTAACCCAGGCTGAGCCAGGAGGGAGAAAGTGGCAGGAAAAGAGGGGCCTGGACAGCAGAGAGAAGTCATGCAAACCAAATCATCCCCCTTTCCAGACTCTAGGCTGTGCCTGTAAAACAAGGCCACGGGGCTCCCATAATGTTCGGTTACCTTGGTGCAGCATCACATGGTTAGTTTTTGGTCCCCAGATGGCTGAGCTCTCTGCTCTGGCTTTTGTCATTTGTCCTAGAGATACTCAAACTCTTACGACTCTTGAAGATTTTAACTCCTTCCATAATAATGTTTAAACACTAAAATTCTCTCTAGCAATTTCTTCCAGGCTTCATAAACTCAGCTATGCTATTGGGCTCCTTGAAGGCAAGTAAGGGGGTGTCTTCTGAATAATCACCTAGCAAATGTCGGCCAGTGGGACCTTCTCTCCCTAGGCTCCCACGCACATAGTTTTGTATCTTAACATGGTAAGTCTCTAAACTGGCCCACAGAATGTCTTAAAATGAATGTCCAGTTCCCCACACTCACCTATCCTTGTTTCCTACCCTGGAATAGGTCTGGCAATAAGTGAATTTAGAAACACCCTCTATTTCTTTGGCTCAAACTGACACTGACTTTGGGAAGTGCTTTTTCCCAAGTGCCTTCAGAATTTCATGCTGTGGTTCTTAAAAGCGGTGATGAGATTTACGTGTGGCTCTCAGATTTCAGCTCAGGTTCATGCACATCCCTTCAGCAAACCCTCTGCTTCTTGAGGTGCTCTGAGTCTTTCCTTTTTTGCTCCCAAAGAACACCCATTCAAACTAAAAACCTGCCAACGATACCTTGCACAGCATGAGCCATACTCAACTCTCAGCTCGTCCCAGATCTGAATGTGAGACGGAATCCTCTGGCAAACCTGTGGTACTGCAGATCCTGATTCAGCAGGTCTGTGCTGGGGCTGAGACTCTGAATTTTTGTCCTGCTCCTGGGTGACGATGCCACTCCTGTTGGTCCCCAGCCCACAAAGAGCGAGAGGACGGGTGACCGCTGTTACTTATGTGCAAAGAAAGAAAAACCTAAACCAAACAAAGCCAACCAAAACTAGGTTTCCAACCTGTCCCAAAGATGGGCAGTAGAGAGGCCAAACTAGCGATCCTTTCCAGCTCTTTTCCTTTCTATGGCATTTAGAGCGGAGATGTAGGTGGTCAAAACTGAAAAACTAAAGGGGCCGCATGGGTGGCTCAGTCGGTGAAGCGTCTGACTTCGGCTCAAGTCATGATCTCATGGTTTGTGAGTTCGAGCCCCACCTCAGGCTCTGTTCTGACAGCTCAGAGCCTGGAGCCTGCTTCGGATTCTGTGTCTCCCTCTCTCTCTGCCCCTCCCCTGCTCACACTCTCTTTCTCAAAATAAATAAATAAAAAATTTTTAAAAAGGATTGTTTTGTTTTGTTTTTTAAATTTTTTTTCAACGTTTTTTATTTATTTTTGGGACAGAGAGAGACAGAGCATGAACGGGGGAGGGGCAGAGAGAGAGGGAGACACAGAATCAGAAACAGGCTCCAGGCTCCAAGCCATCAGCCCAGAGCCTGACGCGGGGCTCGAACTCACGGACCGTGAGATCGTGACCTGGCTGAAGTTGGACGCTTAACCGACTGCGCCACCCAGGCGCCCCTAAAAAGGATTGGTTTAAAAAAAATTCTTTTTAACTAAAAAAAACCCTGAAAAACTAAAAATACATACACACATACATACATACACAAATGCAAAAACATAAGGCCAAAAACCAACCAAAACAAACAAAACAAAACACCTGACATGACCAAAGGCCTCTGAAGTTTCAGGATACTGTAATATCTTAAGGCAATGTTCCTTCCTTTAATTTCTTTGAGAGCAGAACTCTTGGATTTTTAAATAAATCTGTCCTCTGGCATCAATAAATCCACTCATTTTTAGAAAATTTTTAATGTTTATTTATCTTTGAGAGAGAGACAGAACACGAGTGGGGAAGGGGCAGAGAGAGGGAGACACAGAATCCAAAGCAGGCTCCAGGCTCCAAGCTGTCAGCACAGAGCCCGACGCGGGGCTCAAACTGGTGAACCGTGAGATCGTGACCTGAGCCGAAGTCAGGCCCTTCACCGACTGAGCCACCCAGGCACCCCGAAATCCACTCATTTGCTAAACAGATTGGTGCTGAATAACTTCTATGACTAGCACAGAACTTAGACTTCACTAGAAGGCAATATGATGGAATTCAGTAATCATTCTCAACTCAGCAGATCTGCTTCCCCCTGCTCAGTTTCCAGCAACGCTGCTTTCTGTCGCTGTGGACATCTGCTGGAAGTAGAAGCTGCCTCTCGACTGAATGTAAGTCCAGTCATTTCTAACAAGTCATTTATAACATCATTTTCCTTCCGGTTCTAACCGCAGGATCGGTCAAACTGCACACCCTCCTCAAACACCAGAAAAGCGCCACTGGGATAGAGGTTGTGGTGAGACGGGAGGGAGGGACAAGGGGCACCTTACTACAAATCTGAAAGCCAACCCTGGATCTGGTTTGATGAAATTAAAAAGCATCAAGTAAAAAGATGAGCTCTAAAAATATCCAGTAGGCTACACACTCATCTTGGGGGAAAAAAAAAAAAAGGCTTTGCCTCAGTGGTGGTGTTATCGTGTGGGTCAAAATCTTGGGCAATGGATCGTTTAGTCCATTACGACTTGTGAGCATTTACTGCCTGTGATAAACTGGAAGCATGACCATGAGCTTTTAGCGCTTCAGGTAGGGTGATCACAGCTTTCCAAACTGTAAATTACTTTAGCAACTACTCTGGACAGAAGGAAGAGAATGAAACAGAAGACCCAAGGCTTCGAGGACCACACTTTATTCTTTCTCTACCCTGGTGCTTATCTGCATGGGACACTTGGGCAAAAGCAGGCTTTCTACCATCCCCCGTCCCTTCCCTGACCAGCCTTTTTGGTTGTATCTTGAGTAAACCCCAGAGCCCCCTGCCAGTCATGCAATAGATATGAACGCAACTCATCATGATGATAGACACAGGTGCTGTTGGAGGGATAAGCGCCTCATTTCATGCAATCACATTTAAAAAATGTTTCTCTTAGGGGCATCTGGGTGGCTCAGTCAGTTGGGCATCTGACTTTGGCTCAGGTCAGGATCTCATGGTTCGTGGGTCTGAGCCCCGTGTCGGGCTCTGTGCTGACAGCTTGGAGCCCGGAGGCTGCTTCAGATTCTGAGTCTCCCTCTCTCCCTGCCCTTCCCCCACTCGTGCTTTGTCTCTTTCTCTCTCTCTCTCAAAAATAAATAAACATTTAAAAAATTCTACATGTTTTTCTTGGTGTTACTAATCTACGTTTTCATTATGCAACCAACTTGCTGGATCGATCAACTACAGAGTCTTTAATCAAAAAGGTTAATACAAGGGTAAATGCTTTAAAAGCCCACTAAGGCCATGAGAACCATGCCAACTATACACATCAGATGATTCCTATCTGGGACATAAAATAATTTTAAAGACATCACATTAATCATTTCTTCTGAATCCAAAATCAACACACATTGTATACAGCACACAGGTTTCTTAAAGAGACAACAGGACAAAATACCTGAAAGCAGAACTCGCTTTTATATATATATATATATATATATATATATATATATATACACACACACACACACATATATATACATGTATATATAATATATATGTGTATATATATGTATATATGTATATATAATGTATATGTGTATATATATGTATATATGTATATATAATGTATATGTATAATGTGTGTGTATGTGTGTGTATATATATATATATAATGTGTGTATATATATATGTGTATATATAATGTGTGTGTATATATATGTATATATATACACACACACATATATACATGTATATATTATATATATGTGTATATATATGTATATATGTATATATAATGTATATGTATAATGTGTGTGTATGTGTGTATATATATATATAATGTGTGTGTATATATATATGTATATATGTATATATAATGTGTGTATATATATATGTATATATATATACACACACATATATATACATGTATATATAATATATATGTGTATATATGTATATATGTATATATAATGTATATGTATAATGTGTGTGTATGTGTATGTGTGTATATATATATATAATGTGTGTATATATATATATAATGTAATCTCTGCATCCAACGTGAGGTTCGAACTTACAACTCTGAGATCAAGAGTCACATGTTGTACCAACAGAGCCAGCCAGGCGCCCCGTAACTCGTGCTTCCCACACACTTTCTCATCTCATTTAATTCTTGCTGTAGCTCTCTGGGCTGCTTTTCCATTTTAAAGATAAGAAAACTACACTTCATGAATAGTTTGCAAACTCTTGGCAAGGCTGGTATGCAAATACAAGTATTCCAAAGCCCCTCCCCTTTTCCCCATCTCCCCAGGTACCAGCCAGGCAATGGCAGTCCTCTATCACCTCTCCTCCCGCACTCCCGACCCCTGTCTTCTCCTGGCGAGCACAGCAGCTCTATTTACCTCCCATGGCTCTATTATGCTAGCCTCAGGTTTGGTTGCCTGTAAACAACCATTTGTATTCCTTCCCTCACAACGAGGAGGGCTACTCGTGCCCAGAAGCAAGGATGGATAGATGACTTTCACTGGCCATGCGATGCCTCCATTGACAATTTAACACAGGGAACTGTTCTGGGGTTCCAAGCCTTTGGGTAGCTCTTCCTGCCTTTCTTCCGCTTCCAAAGCCAAACCTCGTTGCCAGCTGACTCTGGGCTTGGCAAAGAGCTGGAAGGAGCCTGATAAGGAGACCAAGGCCCCGAAAAGGAACTGAACCATTTGTTAATGCACCAAAACGAACTAGGATGAATGAGCACGCTTGTCAATACACCTCTGTGCGTCGCGTTATAAATAGACGTTTTGTTACTTCTTTACGACGCATCCCTAGGAAGGAAATGCCGGGTCAGAGAGTGGACGATGCGGCCGACACTGTACCACGCACAGCACACAGGCTGTCCCTTTGAAGCCTCTCAACTCCCCCGTGAAGTAGGTACAGTTATCATCCCCATTTTAGAATGCGAAAACAGGGGGCGCCTGGGTGTTTGGTGGGTGAAGCATTAAATTCTTGATTTGGGCTCAGGTCACGATCTCACAGTTGTGAGATAAAGCCCCGTGTTGGGCTCTGCGCCGAGTGTGGAGTCCGTTTGGGATTCTCTCTCTCCCTCTCTCTGTCTCTCATTCTCTCTCTGCCCCTCCCCCACTCAAGCTCACTCTCCCTCTCAAAATAAATCAATAAGCTTAAAAAAAAACAAAACCCTATCTCGCTCATATACAAACAAAAACTCAGGAAACTAAGACCAAGCAAAGCCTCTGGCTTCCCGCTACAATGGTTTTCTGCATTCTCTGAGCTTGGTTAGTATAAGCAGCATTTCACTGCCATGGGCCTGTGACTCCAGTCCCAGATCTTACCTGCCAGCATTCAGCCACGGCCACTGAGATGGGAACATTTCTTGAGTATCTACGATAGGTCGGAGCCTGTGCTAGTAGCTTCACAGGTGTAACTGGGACTTTTCCTGATGCCTTGGAATTGGCCTTGGGGCCCATAACAACAGGGGCTAAGCATTCCTTGTTTCTAACTCAAGAAAGCTGCCAACTTCTGGGGCTGGACGCCATCCATATAGCCCCACGCCAGGCTGCCTAAGAACTGCTAAGCCTGCCTCACCACAGCCAGACCCAATCCCCCCAGTGCCTCTTGTTCTGGAGCCCCTGGAAGCAGAGTCCTTGGGAACTATGGCTTTGGCTCTGTTCCTGGTAAGCCAAAGGAGGCGGGGCGTCAAATATTACTAATAAAACTGGGGGATGCTTGCAAGAGAAAACTGGTGTTCATTCGTTCATTTGTTCATCCATTTCCCCAACAAACGCATAGTGAGTCCATATTACGTGCGAGGCACCACACCAGGTGCCATGAATTGATGAGTGACAAAACAGTGGCCCTGGCCCTCAGGGAGCGCTCATTTGGCCATCTGCTCAGCCAGTGGTCTTGCCGATCTGTCTCATGCCAACCCGAGTTGGGAAGAAGTGAACTCGAGGGAGACGTTGGAAGAAAGAGGGAGAGTAAGCGAAACGGCCCGGGTTGCCACTCTTGCGTGTTAATGATGCAAGTGCTGCCTTGTGCCAAGAGGACCCAGATCGCAGCCTTCTTGTCAATGCCCATCGAGGGGGCTCCTCCAGGCAAGCGTGCCTGCCTGGAAGAGGTCCTCAGGTATGTTCTCACATGGAAGCTATGAGAGATGTGGAAAAGGACAAGCCGCAGGGAGATCACCCCACTAAGAAAGAGTGGAATGGGGGTGTTAGGAAGGGGACTTGCAAGGCCCTCTAAGGCCTCTCCCATGTTCCCTTGAGAGATACAGGCTTCACGTGACTCAGGTTTCCTAAGGAGTACAGGTGTCTTACTTGGTCACAAACGGATTTTACTAGAACTCTCTCCCAAGCAGTCTTCACAAGCAGGCAACCCAACATGGCCACCTCTTCCTCCTCAGCCTAATCAAATCCATCTGGAGAAGCAAAGGGCATGGCCTCCCTTTACGCCCCCAATTCATCTGAATTACCTGGACAGGACCTGGAGTCCTGCCCAAGTCGGTATGAAATCATCCCCAGCCTTTCCTCTAACACTTACCAGACAGAGCTGGACCGTTGTTTTTCTGAGTGGAATGTATCCAAGGTGACATTTATAGGAGTCTGCTGATTGGATCTCACGTCTAGGAAGCAGCGGAAGGCTGAGGTCCTTGGCCTTGACGAGGCAGGACACAAAGGCTGAAGGTTGTTATTCAAACCCAAGTTCCCAACTGAGCAACTTAGTGTCACCGATGTTTACGGTGCTTAAGAACATCTCTTGCAAGCACAACCATGCGGTAGCAAGCCAAAGAAATAGACCACTGTCCACCCTGCACTTTTGGAAGGGCAGAGTTGAAAACCTCCTGCATCACCTCCTTTTATTTAGAAACTCCTTCTTTTCAAAGTTACCCTTTGTCTCTCCTGAGCTGTTCCTCTCGTTATCTATTGAGTCATCAGAGTAAGCAAAGGTTTTGATATTTTCTTCACGCCAAGTTTTACAAAAAAAAGGAGATATTCCTGATCACTGACATTATCGATCACCGATTGTTCTGAAAATAAAAAAAAAGAGTGGAATTCTATTGATCAGAGGGTTTTTTTTTTTTTTTTTTTTCTCCCAGGAAATACTGACCTTGCCATCTTTCAAAGACATGGCTGCTCCGGGAGCCTGGGTGGCTCAGTCAGTTGGGCGTCTGACTTCAGCTCAGGTCATGATCTCACACTTCGTGAGTTCGAGCCCCGCGTCGGGCTCTGTGCTGACAGCCTGGAGCCTGCTTCGGATTCTGCGTCTCCCTCTGTCTCTGCCCCTCCCCTGCTCACGCTCTGTCGAGTGCTCACTCTCTCTCAAAAATAAATAAACACTAAAGAAAATTAAAAAAAAAAAAAAAGACACGGCTGCTAACTGGTGAAAATTTCAGAACATGTGCTTCTCCTGGCCCATTTCCTTTCCTCAACAGCTCTCGTTTCTCCACAATGGTAGCTCTGGAAGGTAGGCTCCCTGCTCTGGAAGGCAGGGCCTTCTGCCTGCCTCGAGCCGAGCCCCCAAGGCAGGCCTGGCTCCAAGGAGGTCCCTCCGGAAACATCTATAGATGTATAAATATTTGTGGTCTGAATCCGCAGTTGCGTGTTCCGCCTTCTATTATAATTCGGATTAATCCTCCTTTATCTCTCCAATAACAGAGAAAGGGAAGAAACGAATTTGAAACTCATAACCTATTTCCTTCATTCTATCTTTCACCACGTAGGGCAAGCAAAACTAGTCTTTGGTCATCATTTCCCCATTAGCTGAGGACAGCAAGGATTCACTTTATATGAATATTCTTTCTCTTTCCCACAAAATAATTACCTAAGATTTCTAGCTAGGAAAAAAAACCCCTCCAAAACCAAAAAAAGCACGGTGTCATTTCCAACTGGGAAAAGGCATTGCTCATTAAGGCTGAAAAAGTGACTGGGGTTTGCTGAATCCTATGCAAATCAGTCCTGATGAGCCCTTAACTAATCTGTTTACAAACCAGACCTGCTAGACAGGCCTCAGTGATTTTCTATCAAAGCCAAGCATTTCTCTTTATGGGCACCTGGCTGTCCCTGAATGGGCAGTTTAAACATAGACTCTTTCCTTCAAAGTAAGATCAAAGGCTTTATTACTCCTAAATGAGTGCATTATTTCCACTTACTACCTTCTTGTTTGCAATTTGTGTTTATTAACAGCACTGTCTCAGGTTTACTTTGTGAATTACTAGTTCCTGAAAACAGTATGGCAGTTTTATGGTCCACAGTATACATTTGTGGAGATTATGTAGCATATAATACTAGAATGGCCCATCAGATAGGACATTAGGCAAAGAAAATTCTCTGCAAAGATGACAATACCTGACCATGCAGAATTCATTTATGATTTTTTTTTTTTTAAGAAGAGGAAGCCGTCTGGCTAACACAAGAAAAGATGCCCCAACTCTGAAGAGCCGGAGATTAGATAATTCTTTGACTGCCTTGAGAAGAATTGTCTTTGAAGTTTTCTTTTTTTTAAAATTTTTTTAATGTTTTTATTTATTTTTGAGACAGAGAGAGACAAAGCATGAGCAAGGGAGGGGCAGAGAGAGAGGGAGACTCAGAATCAGAAGCAGGCTCCAGGCTCTGAGCTGTCAGCACAGAGCCCGACGCGGGGCTCGAACTCACGGACTGTGAGATCATGACCTGAGCTGAAGTCGGGCGCTTAACCGACTGAGCCACCCAGGCGCCCCTGAAGTTTTATTTCTTCTGAAGAGAGTGACTATGTAAAGCTGTACGGTGGACAACTGTTCCAGGAGAAGCACGATGAGGTGTTTTCAGAAAAGAATAAGCAGGTTGTTTTCAAAAACAAAAGTTCCAGCATGTGACTGGAACCCCTAACTGAATCCCCCTCTCAGAGCCCTGCAGCCTCTGGGGGGGGCCCGTGTGAGGGAGGACAGAGGTGCCCGCCTCTCCTGGTCTGAACCGAGATGAGAGCCCCGTCCTTCACTCCCACTCTCCTATTCAGCTGAGAAAATTGCATCTGTTAAGATTTGTGGTGACACAGGTGTATACAAGCTTGAGGGTGTCAACGACCTATAGAAGGAGCCAGACTGAACTGCTTTGAGTGCAGGGCAATGCAGGGTACACCCAACCTCGGAAGGGGCAGCTTTTAATGTCCCTAGTTGGGCCAGCCAGAAATTAAATGGGATGGCCAGGAAGGGCCATAATCAGGATTGAGCCACTG
This sequence comes from Panthera tigris, assembly GCF_018350195.1. Taxonomy (NCBI): domain Eukaryota; kingdom Metazoa; phylum Chordata; class Mammalia; order Carnivora; family Felidae; genus Panthera; species Panthera tigris. The sequence goes on from NC_056661.1 coordinate 118,110,343, forward strand.
CTCAAAGTCATATCACTTTTTAATAGTTTTTTTTTTTTTTTTTTTGGACACCGAGGCAAGCATAAATTCACAATGATAAAAACACATTTGTCAGAACCCCATGGTCAGATCCCTACCAACCCAAAATGAGTTGGGCTGAAAGTGGTAAGCTGGACGACAGGGAAACTAACCCTATCGTAAATCTCTTTTTAAAAGTCTCTTCCTGCTTATCACCTTCTGCGTGTCCTTGATGGCCCGGTTCTACCACTGCAACATTGGGGGAAAAAAAAAAAATCAGAGGATATGATGTATCAAACTCGAAGTCAGAAATGCATTTCTGCACAAACAGTCATCAGAAATGGTGTTAGAGGGGCTGCAGAAATAAGACATGCAGACCGCAAAGACACAAGCACAAAAATTTGCAACTTGCAGACATCCTGAGTCTTAGAACTCCGGAGGCGAGGAGCGGTAAGCAGTAGCTCATAAAATATGTGCTCAGGGAACAGGTAGACTGTGTCTGTGATATGGCAGTTGAGGCACAGAATATAGAGTCTCTCTTGTTCTCTAAGTGTGCTTTCTCTTTCCCTCAAGGACAGTGTCTTGTCCCCTGATGGCGTTTGTTAACGTTCACCGCTCGAATCTCCTTTGTCTAAAAACACGGACCTGGGACCTCTGGGACAAAGGGTCAGTTCTAGGCAAAAGTAAGAGCCAAATAAATGAGTTAGGAGTTAACTAGAAAGAGCATACTTACATTAGCACAAATAAGCTATCAGGCCTCCCTGGCCATCTTGGCTCATTAAAGGGACAAAACTAAATCAAGCAAGGAGAATGAATCATGTTTGGCACTTACAGAGAGCAGACCTGGGGTCAGGGTTAAGGTCACTGAGAGGAGGAGAGAGACACGGATTAAAGCTACATTTGCTCTTTAGGGTCTCTGAGATTGGAACTCTAAGGTGACATTTCCGGGAAGGGCCTCACATAGTCTAAAATTACCGTAAGATATTTCAACTTTGATCCATAAATGGAATGAAAACGAAGTTCAACAGGCCCAAAACAAATGGAAAAGAAGAGTGAACTTGATATCATCTGAACTCTGCTTAGAGGGGCTGAAAAGCTCCATCTGGAAGTGGATTAACTCTTTCGGGGCACAAGGCTATCTCTTAATGGTGGCAGGAAGAATAATTCACTTCCAAAAGGCCCAGACCATTCATTTTTATCAGCAGTACTGGTAACAATTATGCCCAATTTCATATGCTCTGAAAGGAAAATCACGAAGGGTTTTTGTTTTTTTTTGTTTTTTTTTTTAATTTTCTGGCTTGACAACATCAGTGAGAAGTTTTCGACTCTGAAGACACTGACGCAATATTTGTTCTAACCTGCAACGATCCCAACTCTGAAGCATTTTAGGCATTTATCATTTTTAATGACTATGGCAAATGCCAAATTTTGTCCTTTGGAAGATAAAATGCTACACTCAAAAAGTCATGGGATTTGCATATACAGCCAGGGTTGGGAAATACACCCCAAACCTGCCCTTTGATTTTATGAGTCTGGCTGTGAGGAAGGTTTCCATCGTCTTTCCCTCTGCCAATGTCATTATTTCACAGAGAGGCCTGCCAAAATGCAGCTCGTAGCTAAGCTTGTGTGTCAGGTTTATTCAAGTGGCTCATTCTAGATGAGCTCTCTTGCTGTCTCTTTACCAGGCATGACGGACTATCATTAATAAAAATGTATTGATCTCTGAATCTATTCCGGCTATAAAAAAAAAAAAAAAACCCTAATAGATGAGATGGCTATATGACCCATAAATAATACCTAAACAGAGAGAATCCAAAAACTGTCAGAAGCACATGCCTCCCATTTTCTTAAACCCTTAACTAAGAGGCATCAGAATTTTAGACCTAAAACAAACTTTGGAGATCTGCGCGCTGCTCTCGTTTTCAAACAAAGGAAGCCACCCACAATATTGCGCAGGTTAGTGTTGACCTAGGGCGGGTCTCCTGTCTCCTAACCAGGACAGATCCGGTAACCAAGACACCCGGAAGCACTCCCTGCCGGCTGGTTGCAAAATGCGTCTGCTTTATCGTATTTTCCTTTTAATGTTCTCAAAGAGGCTGATTCCAGCCTGAACGAAGAAGCCTACATCCCTTTTAGGTGTTCCTGAATTATTACATGGTGACCACCATTAAATAGCAAAAGGTGACATCTTCCATCCCTTGGCCACCGACGAGAGACGATGCCACGCACGCGTTGGGTGCAATGGACACGCTGGTTTATGGGCCTGACACCTTGCAAGGAACATTACAAATCCCTACGATGTCCTTAAGCTTCCTCTTCAACTGAACTGAAGGACGGCTAAGAACCCCACTCGGGCAGACAACTCCCCACCGGCCGGCCGTTTAAGAATGCTCGAGGGTGCGGTTAACTGAGGCTGAGGCTGAGGCCCGCAGGAACGCGGGCTGTTTTCCCGAGCAGCAGCAGGCTTCTGACAGCAGCCTGGGTATAACTAATGTGCATGGATAACGCTGCCCCGTGCCCTGCTCAGGCGTGCCTCTCCCCCTCGCCGCCCGCTCCCCCTCCCCCAAGACGTGGACAGATCGCACGCATCCCTGACTGCCTGCAAGAAAAGTCAAGATCAAAATTCGTGCAATGAGAAAAGTGGCTGAGGAGCAGGCCCGGCCCACTTGGAGTTCACTTAAAGCTGGACTCAGCCGTGGCTGGGCATACGCTTCGTCGTCATGACATCGGGTCAACAGGATAGCAAAAGATTCTCCCAAACGTCTAACGGTTTGCGGAATCCCTTGAATAAGCCAAACCCGTGTGGTTATGAAATTCACTGCACGCCTCAGGGTCCAGGTAGCATGTTATCGAAGATGATGTTTGAAACTGCTGTGCTTCCTGAAGGGGAAGGTGTGCATGCTTTATGTGCAAGCAAGTCGGGGTTTAAAGCACATAGACAAAGATGGGCCCCTGGGTGGCTCAGTCTTGGTGAAGCATCTGACTTCAGCTCAGGTCACGATCTCACGGTTCCTGAGTTCAAGTCCTGCATCGGGTAAGCTCAAGCTCCGCTTCAGGTGAGCCCCACTTCTCTCTCTCTGCCCCTCATGGGATTCTCTCTCTCTTCACCTCCCCCGACCCTCACTTACCCTCTCTCAAAAAAAAAAAAAAAAAGTATATAAACCAAAAGACAAAATATTGCTACCAAAAGTGCGTATTTTTCCTCAGAAGTTTCTTCAAACGGTGTAAGCTAATCTTTTCTTTTCTTTTTAATATTTATTTGTTTTTGAGAGAAAGAGAGAGAGAGAGAGAGACAGAACATAAGCAGAGGAGGAACAGAGAGAGAGAGAGAGGGAGACACAGAATCCGAAGCAGGCTCCGGGCTCCGAGCTGTCAGTACAGAGCCCGACGCGGGACTCGAACTCACAAACCGTGAGATCATGACCTGAGCCGAAGTTGGACACTTAATTGACCGAGCCACCCCAAGTGTCCTAGTGTAAGCTAATCTTTGGACTAAGAAAACTTTTTCAAAGTTTCACATTCTGCAAAGACATCTTGGGCAACCATGTGTAACAAACTGCATCACTGATAACACAAAGTAAAACAAACCTGACATGCGGAGGAAGAATCTTATAAAAAAAAATTTTTTTTTAAGTTTATTTATTTAGAGAGGCGGAGGAGGCACAGAGAGAGAGAGAGGGAGAGAGAATCCCAAGCAGGCTCCATGCTGTCAGCGCAGAGCCTGATTCAGGGCTCCATCTCACAAACTATGAGATCTTGACCTGAGCTGAAATCAAGAATCAGATGCTGGGGCACCTGGGTGGCTCAGTCAGTTAAGGGTCCGACTTCAGCTCAGGTCACGATCTCGCGGTCCGTGAGTTTGAGCCCCGCGTCGGGCTCTGGGCTGATGGCTCAGAGCCTGGAGCCTGCTTCCGATTCTGTGTCTCCCTCTCTCTCTGCCCCTCCCCCGTTCATGCTCTGTCTCTCTCTGTCTCAAAAATAAATAAACATTAAAAAAAAAAAAAAAGAATCAGATGCTTAACCAACCAAGCCACCCAGGTGCTCCTGCTGAGGAAGAATCTTTAAGAAAAATGTCTACGCAGTTAGTTCACGAATGCAATGCCATAGCTTCCACGACTCAGTCATTCACACAGCCACACATTTACTCTGCTTTTACTCGATGCAAGGCGTTGAACTCAACACGGGGACTCAAAGCTGAATATGACACATTCTGGGCCCTCAAAGAGCCCATGGACTGGTATGGAAGACAGACAGGCAAACCGGCAAAGACAGTGTAACAGGGCAAGTCCTATGATACAAGCGATATCATCAAATAGCTATGCAAACAGAGGGGAAGTGACTCAGCCTGAAGTGGATGAGGAAGATATGGAAGATATCTTTCAGAAGATATGACACAATTAGGGGTGGAGAAGGGCATTTCTGGTGAAGGCAGTGGCATGTGCAAAGGTACTGGGGTGTGAGAAATGTGTCATGCTTGAAAAATGGCGAGTGGTTCACAACCTTTGACACCCGGGATGCCATAAAGAAAGCCAAGGGCAATAATGCTGGTGAAGTAAAATAGGAGCCCAGGAACAGCTGGAATCTATTGAGACAGAAAGATTAGTGGTTGCCTCTGGCTGGAGGGTGCAGGGTGAGAACAGTCAATGACAGTAAATGGGCACAAGAAGAGTGGGCGGGGCGGTGATAGAAATGTTCTACAACTGGATTGTGGCAATGACTGTCCAACTCTGTAAGCTTACTGAAAGTCATCGAACTGTACATTTAAAACGAGCAAGTTCCATTGTATATAAATTATACCTCAGGAAAGCTGTTAAACAAACAAAAAAAGGAACAATTCCAAAGATACTCAAGTATCCTAGACAAGAACCAATGAGGGCCCGACATAGGCGCCAGAGGTATAGATAGACCTCACCGTGGAGAGCGGGTGGAGGGGACAGGGGAGTCAGGGATGGTTTCTGGGAACCTGGATGGGACAGGGACCCGGAGGAGAAGCAGGTCTGCTGGGTGGGAGAATGGGGGAGCGTAGGTCCCAATACACCAAGTTTGAGGTGCCTGTGGAACACACACCTGAGCAGAGTTTCTCAAACCCTGCATTATGGACATTTGGGGCGTATGTTGTGGGGGCTGTCCCGTGCACTGTGGACTGTTTAGCAGTGTCCCCGACATACGCCCGCCCGCTCAATGCCAGGAGCACCCCGCAGCCCCCACATGACAACCACACATACGCCTAGACATTGCCATACGTCCCCTCAGAGCAACCTTGCCCCAGTCGAGAACCACTAGGGAAGAGAGGCTGTAACTCGTGACTTTTTCTCCTTAGTTTTTCTTTTGCCTAGAGATGCAATTCACACACCATAAACCTCACCATTTAGAAGCATACGATTCAGTGGTTTTTAACACATTCACAAAGTCATGCAACCATGGCTATCTAATTCCAGAACGTTTTCATCACCCTAAGAAAGCAACTCCACGCAGAACAGCAGTCACTCCCTATTTCCCCCTCCCCCGTTAGTCCCTGGAAACCACTCATCTACTTTGGGTCTGGGGATCTGCCTGGTCTGCCATTCCCCGCAGAATCACACGGCCTGTGGCCCCCGGGTCTTGCTTCTTTCACCTGCCACGATGCTTTCGAGGTTCACCCAAGTTGTGGCCTGGGTCAGTACTCCATGCCTTTTGATGGCCACTCTTCCACGGCATGGATGTGCCACTCTGTTCGCGCAGTCATCAGGGGACATTTGGACCGTTCCTACTTTTTGGCTCTTACGAATAATGCCGCTACGAATATTCGTGTACAAGTTTCCATGCGGGCGCATTAACTTCGTTCCTCTCGAGTGTGTATGTATCTATCCTCAAGGATCGAGTGGAACCGCTGGATCCTGCGGAAACTTTGTGTTTACTTTCTCAAGGAACTGCCACACTCTTTTCCACCACTGTATGGTCCCGGCAGTCGCGTATGAGGGTTTTAACGTCTCCACGTGCTCGTCAACACTTGGGATTGTCCCTGACTCAGATTTTTTGCTTTCAAGTTTCCGAGTAAGCATTTACTATTCAGCTACGTTGTTTATGCCAATGTGATTTATTTTTACATTTCTTTGCGAAAGAGAGAGGCAGGGAGAGAGAATGAGAATCCCAAACAAACTCTGCGCTGTCGGCATAGAGCCCAACCCGGGGCTCCAACTGATGAACCATGAGATCATGACCTGAGTCAAAATCAAGGGTCAGTTGCTTAACTCAGCCACCCAGGGGCCCCTGTTTATGACAACTTTATAGGTGAGAAAACTTATGGTCAGAGGAGGGGGACTACAACGTGCTGAGAGGTGGGTAAGATCCTTTCCAGCACTAATGTTATTTTATGCTGAAAACTACAAAGGGGCGCCTGGGTGCCTCAGTCGGTTGAGTGTCTGACTTCGGCTCAAGTCATGGTCTCGCGGTTGGTGAGTTCGAGCCCCGCGTCGGGCTCTGTGCTGACAGCCCGGAGCCTGGAGCCTGCTTCGGATTCTGCATCTTCCTCTCTCTCTGCCCCTCCCCCACTCACTCACTCTCTCTCTCAAAAATATACATACATAAACGATAGCCCTTGGCAAGCATCCTTTCTTCCATGCACCCCTCCTTCTCCTTTACTGGACCATTCCACTTCCATCAGCATGATCCCATCGTATCTCCAATCTTAACGACACATCAATAAAATTTCCCTTGACCCCACATCCCTGCCAGTATCTATCCCATGTTTTTTCCTCCTAACAGCAAAACGTCTTGAGAGCTGTCTCTAGTCAACGCTTCCCATTCCCTCGTGTCCAATATCATTTCCAACGTGCCCCAGAACACCCGTCAGAGGCACTTATTTTGCCAAGGCAAATCACTAATTCTCAGCTCTTACATTTGCTACTCAGCTTCTCAGTAGCTTTTGATACAAATAATCATTCTTCCTTCCGACACAATCTGCATTTGGCTCCCACTGTCTTCTCACCTTACTGTTACCCCTCATCTCATTTGCTGGCTCTTTTTCCCAGCCACTGAAAGTGAGAGTAACACAGGGTGTGGTCTTGGACCTTTGCCTTTCCTCCCCCTGGGTGGCTTCCAGGCCACCTAGGAGTTTTTTTCTCCTAAACTTCCCACATCTCCCCCAGAGTAAATGGTAACGCCTGCCCTCCACTTTCCCCACCAACCTTGGATTCTTCCCTGACTCCTCCCTTTCTCTTTCACCCAATCCATTAGTTAGTGCATCTGTCTTTATGTTCAAATCTGACCATTTCTTTCCCGAGGAGACAGAAATTCTTCATTAACATCCTGGTCCCAGCCCTCACTGCTTCTCATCTGGATTATTACCATCCCCTCCTAACTGGTCTCCTTGCTTCCAGCCTCGCCCTACATTCTATTCTCCACACAGCAGCCACAGTGATCCCTTTTAAGGCTAGGTCAGACCACGTCGACCCTCTTAACAAAATCCCTAATGGGCTGTCCGTGACAGGATATTTGCAAAATGGCCACCGTAATGCCTTGGTGTCCACCCTCTTATGTCATCCCCTCCTACACGGACTCTGTGCTGGGCTATGTGACTTGCTTCGGCCAAGTGGGCAGTACAGCCACGAAGCAAGCAGAACCCAGCCAAGTGTCTGCTCATTGGTCTTGTCCTGCGTTGCCGCTGAGAGGCCTTCCACCGCCACGTGAAGAAGCTCAGATTAGCCTCCTGGACCCTGTGGAGAGAAGCCCCAACCGTGCCAGCTGTCCCAGCTGAGTGAGGCCAAACTAGACCCTCCAGCTCCAGAGGAGCCGGCCCAGGGGAGAAGAATAATATAACTGACCTGGAGAATCTTGGAAAATAATAAACATTTGTTATTTTGAGCCGCTGAATGTTGAGGTGGCAACGTATCATCAGTTAGCTTCCACTCTGGCTAAATGATACACAACCAATCCCACTTAGAATAAGAGCCAATGTCCTAACATGGCCCTACAAGATCTGGCCCCCCTCATCTTGGGACTTCACTTACAGCCTCCTTGTTTTTCCTCATATCTAGCATTTGTACTTTCTGCTCCCTGTTCCTGGAATGTTCTTTTCTCAGGTATCTGCGTGGCGTGTTCCCTCACTTCCTTCTCTCTGCTCAAATGCCAACCTGACCACCATAACAAAATACCCTGGGCACCTTCCATCCATCCCCCTTGTCCTGCTTTTTTTCCTTATTATTATCTGACATATGCAGTAAACATGTTATTTTTTTGTCTGTCACATCCCCTCACACACACACACACACACACACACACACACACACACACACACACAAGACACCAGAATCTATAGTCTACAAGGGCAAGACTTTGTCTATTCTGTTCGTCACCGTAGCCCCAGCACTTCTAATAGTGCCTGGGATGTTTTATCACCAGGAAACTGAGGGAAGTAGTTGTAGTTCTGCCAGATTTGGCACCTAGGTCTATCACCAAGAAGACTTCTAGGGGCTGTGGTGGGGAAAGTCTATACTGCGGCATATTCCATTTTGCTCAGGCTGGATTCCGATGGCACCCACAACCGAAAACTTTCGAATGAATGTCCGTTAAGGATTCAGATGAACAGCAGGAAGCTGGCTTGCCACTGGCCAATTCAGACTCGGTTCCTTTTGACCTCCCCTCCCTTCCTTTTCTTCCCACCCGTTCCCCCATCAGTCTGGAATACCAGTTTGTCAGATCATTTAATTGCTCGCCAAATGGCTGCGGAGACACGAAAACTCCAAGAAAGTATTATCAGCATAGAAATTTATTTGATTTCAAAATAATATGGTTATATTTAGAATAATGTAATAATTATCTAAAGCAAATATCATCATTGGCTCTGAAACAGTTCTAAAGATGTCATTCTTTTAAAGTCAAAAAATATGTAGTAAGAATGTAAAAGGAAGCAAAAATATAAAAAACAAGTTTGCTGAGTATTGGGAGTTGTAACAAGAAGGATACACAGTAAGATAATGTAACAGAGTCCAACTTACAAACATGCAGCAGGGAGTTCAGTTAGCTTTACCGACTCCCTGGAAAATAAATCAGTAACCTCAGCAACGCAAGAATACCACCACTTGGTTAACAGGACAAACTTCCCGAGGGACACAGGTAATAATTCACTATGCTTCCCCTTTTTCTAACTCCTTTCCCCACACCAATTTCTTTAAGATAGGTTTCATCCTGTTGACAATATTTGGTTTTATTTGTAAAGTGGGATAAATACTATCCTGATTGAAGTATGCAACGATTTAGTTGAAGATGCTCAGGAGTCAAACTTTTGAAAAAGGTCAATCAGCTAGTTAGCAGAGACCATCAGTGGCTTACAGGGAAAAAAAAAAAATGGAGAGAACACAGGTTTGCTAAATAGATAAAAAAAATAAGCAGTTAAAAATGGGTGAAAAATCCTAAGGTTTACTGGGACCTAGACAGTCAAAAGCAGACAGGTGACCTTTGATTAAGCCCATTTACTTGTGGAGTGAGCTATAAGGAGGCTCCAAGACGGAGGTCGGTTTCCAACAGTGTCCACGGCCAAAGGGCAAACTCAGAAGGTCTCCTCTTCTCGGAGAAACTGGAAGACGGACGAGAAGTCTTTCTTTGAGTAACCCTTTGCACACATCATCCTGTAGATCTGATGGGCTAGGCTGCCCAGAAGGATCGGGCTCTTTGTGTTGGTGGCGGAGTCTTGTGCCAGCCCCAGATCCTAAATCAAACAGGGGCAGGAAGGAACACATTGAGACTGGTAGCGAGGGCTCACTTTGCAAATGTGGCTCCTAATGCTTTGCTTTCAAAGCAGGAGGAACGAAGTCTGAAAAAAATAAGATACTTACAAACACTGTGGCGGGTTATACATATTTTTGTAAGTACTTTCACATAGGGCAAAACTGCTCTGGACAGAAACCTTAATTTCTGAGTTTCCTCCCCACTCCTCCACCCAGACCTGTTTAGACTGCGGACAAGGGTTACTAGATAAATGAGATCACACAGGGAAATGCTTTCTCAAATCTGCAGAAGCCTGTAAGCCTAAGGCAAGCCCCCCATCATGGAATCACCGAATATCCATGCAATCTCTTTATTCAACAAGTATTTAGCACGTCCCAAGCGCTAGTGACACAGGCATGATGAAACCAAGGCACTGTTCTTGTGACGCTCGGGGAAGACAGACAACAAATACTACAATTTCAGACAGGGACAAGGGCGATGAAGAAAAATAAAGCAGGGGAAGGGGCTGGGAAGTGGTGGACAGCAAGGGTGGAGTGGAAGGAAGAGAGTTCTGATAGAGGAAATGTTTAGGGAAGGCTTCTCTGAGGTGAAGACACTTGACCTATGATCTGAATGTCAGGGAGCAGTGGGTTCTTTGGAGAGCTGGGGGAACAGAGACGCAGGCAGACGGAACAGCAAGGTGCTGGGACACGGCTTGAATATTCGAGAAACAGCAAGCAGGCCAGTGAGGTTGAATGAGAGTAAGCAAGGGGGCTAGGGAGAGAAATGAGCCGGGCATGGGCACACGTAAAACACAGAAGCTTTAGTATGTTTAGGAAGGAGTTTGGGTTTTATTGTAAGTGCAATGGGACATCCACCCTCGTGACAACCCTTTAACATCTTGGCGAGCTAATGCTTCATCCTGAGAGCTTCAGAAAACTTTTAAATCTCCAGCCTCTTAAATATGTATGATGGTATAACTGCAAACATTATTTTGTGCTTATTTGTATAATTTTCACATGTAGACAATAGATCTGAAAAATCTGCTTAACCTTAAATTCTTCTATAGTTTCCTAAAAATAAAAAGCAAGCTGAATTGTGTCCTGCACAGTTAACAAACATACAGCTACACTATTGTTTATACCCAGACAAACCTCTCTGGTTGACATCATTTTGCAGCAAATCTGCAAGATACATTTATTTTCAAATGACAGAGAGAAAATCTACATAGACTGCATTTAACTTTTAACCTAGTTAACTGGAACACAAACTAGAACAGAAGAACTCAGAGTTAACATAACATACTAAAGAGAACACAGTACTATCGAGAAGAAAGGTCTAGAGTTTTTCAAAGGGGCAAGTACACACCCAAATAAAATCTGTCCAAACCAAAAATCAGAAAGTGAAATTGCTTTGGTGGCCACTACCTTAAAGGATGGACATTCTAAAAAATGAACAGTGCTTAGTCTCTGAAAACCTGAGAGGCTTCTGTACCTTGAAATGTTAGAAAAAGAAGGCATCCCTTGAAGCTGATAATGTATAATTTAAAATAAATAGATTTTCCACATCATTCATCAAATAAAATATTTATGAATCCATGAGCTAAGTGGGTAATTCAGGAAAAAATAACACAACAATGGCAATAAGGTTCAACGAGTTAACGGAGGACCAAGCTGTTATGTTTTATGAGGAAATGGGTATACTGAGGGAGTACCAAGAATCTTCGTGATTTTCCATGTGCTGTTCTGTAGCGGCCATCACAAGTAGACATCTAGGTTGGAGAGTTCAGAAGAATGATCTAGTTTTCATATTGACTATGTTCTGATTATATACACACAACATATTAGAATTTTATGATGTTAAGACCTAGAAATAAATGCACAAGCCTCTACTTCAATGACATCCCCTAGCACGATAAAATTTAATGGCAATTGAACAAAACCTCTCTTAGCAGCTAAGCCTTGATCTGTCCAAGCAGAATCACAATGCTAAGACTGCTTTAATCAACGCAGCATCGATGGGGAGTTCTTTAATCTCCATCAGTTTCTCTACACAAACCTAATTAGCTATGGTGTGTTTTTGTTAACAGCAATCTGAGGTGATGAAAGATTTGTTTAAGTTCCTTTCTAAGTACTCTCATTCCAAGCAAAATTAAGAAGTCTTCCTCTTTGTAAGGGAGATCACAACTGCATTTCACTGAGGGAAGGACACCGGTAACACCCATATGTTTGACTCCTGCACTGTCTCACACTGTTAGTTGAAAACACTGTCATTCATGATCAAGAAAATCATCTGATCTATTTTTGAAGTTCACTTATTTAATTTTGAGAGAGAGTGAGAGAGAGAGAAAAAGCACGAGCGGGGGAAGGGCGGAGAGAGAGGTGAGAGAGAGAATCCCAATCCCACTGTCAGTGCAGAGCCTGACATGGGGCTTGAACTCACCAACCGTGAGATCATGTCCTGAGCTGAAGTTGGATGCTCAACCGACTGAGCCATCCAGGCGTCCCAAGAAAATCATGTCAAAGGAAGGACTCTGACAGTGGGCAGGGCCACTGCAGAAAATGGCTAAAGCACAGGTGTACCACAGAGTGAAGGACAGCTAGGGCGGAGTCCCCAGACAAAGCCAGCACTACAAAAAGACAAATTCATCTGATCCTTTTGATCAGAAGCCTCCTACTTCTTATTACACTCTACTTGTTAGCCACTTCCTCTGTTTGAGCCATTAGCCGTATTAGTGGAACCGAATAAGCTAACAGCTCACAACCCACTTCACACAGACACAGAATGGAAACTGAGCATAAATGCGATTCTTTCATGATTCCGTGTGCCCTAATAAATCACCTGCGGCTTCGATGAAAACAGTACACTTAAGGAGCTACTTCCTGTTTCTAGCAACAGCCACACAGCACAATTACAAAATCCTAAATTATATGCAAACCTAAATACAGGATACGGATTCGCATAAAAATAAATATTTTCTTAAACGAAACAGGAGGAGAAATCAAACTGCAAAATAAGAAATGTAGTTTCAAACACTGCTTTATCCAATAAATATTTAACGTGTGCTGGCAATACGCCAGGTACTGTGCCCGAAGCTGGGATGGAGGAGGGGCAAGGACAAACGATGCAGGCCAGAGGGAATAGCGTGCGTGGAGGTTTGCAAGTAAGAGACAACGAGGGGCGCCTGGGTGGCTCAGTCGGTTGAGCGTCTGACTTCAGCTCAGGTCATGATCTCACGCTCCGTGAGTTCGAGCCCCGCGTCGGGCTCTGTGCTGATAACTCAGAGCCTGGAGCCCTCTTCAGATTCTGTGTCTCTCCCTCTCTCTGCCCCTCCCCTGCTCATGCTCTGTCTCTCTCTGTCTCAAAAATAAATAAATAAAAATTAAAAAAAAAAAAAAGAGACAACAACGGGCAGAAATGAGTTCACTATGGTGGAAGCAAAAGATGAGCTGGGAAGGCTGAAACGAGCTGGTGGGACGAGCAAAGGCCAAATCATGGAGGGCTTCGTGAGACAACTTGCAGAGACAGGCTTTAAACTACAAGTAACAGGAAACGGTGAAAGAGACTTAGTAGGGGAAATGGCACACTCCGGTTTCTACGTGTCCAGAAGCCCGCTCCCTCCCCCGGGGGTAGAAAATGAACCGGAGAGGATTATGAAAGGATAGGACACCAGTTAAGGACTGATTTGGTATGATCCAAGGGAGGCTCAGCCAATGTACTGGTCGTGGCAGAGAAGGGAAATGCATGAATTCAAGGCACAGTCAAGAAGTAGAATGGACAGGGGCGCCTGGGTGGCTCAGTCGGTTAAGCGTCCGACTTCGGCTCAGGTCACGATCTCGCGGTCCGTGAGTTCGAGCCCCGCGTCGGGCTCTGGGCTGATGGCTCAGAGCCTGGAGCCTGTTTCCGATTCTGTGTCTCCCTCTCTCTCTGCCCCTCCCCCGTTCATGCTCTGTCTCTCTCTGTCTCAAAAATAAATAAACGTTAAAAAAAAAAAAATTAAAAAAAAAAAGAAGTAGAATGGACAGAACGCCATGGGGAATGAAGGAAAGTAAACTGAGTATGGTGTCCAGGTGTATGTTTTTATTACTTTTGTAATCAGGAAAAAAGTCAACTATGGGGGCAGAGTGGGATGGGAAATAGCTCAAAGTCTGTTCCTCTTCACAGTATTTTCTAAAGTTGAGATCACAAATAGGAGGAGGCCAACAATTTGCTTTTCAGATGACTTTGCGCGTAAGTACGTACATATTCTTAAAGTGGGAAGGCGTATTTAGAAATCTAGTATCGTGAGAAAGATATTCTCTTCTTCTGTGATAGGTGTACCCAATGTCAATGTATTATCCAGAAAATTCTTACTGCTTCCATTCTAAGGACTTGGTAAAATAACGAAAATTTCTATGAAGAACAAAATCTCGCCCATCTCACAGTACAAACAAACCCAAGCACAAAATAAAACTCCCAGCCTATTCTTCTCATCTGAAAGGGCAGGAATATAAACGAACAAAATAAGGATTTTTATCTAAGCTAAGTTTTAACTCACTTCCAATGAGTAAGTGAATCGCTATTTTAGTAACCTTGCCGTCTAGGGTAGACATATGCTTTGTTAAAGGGGAGTGGGGGATTAGGCCATTAAACATCTGTTCCCCTCTGTCTTGGGGAGGGAGTCTCTGCATTTACCATACCTTGGCCATGAGTGTTGCTCCAAATCCACCCTGATAGTTATTAGCCGACGGCACTCCATCCATCACCCCGGGTACAGGATTGTAAGTGTCACTTGACCAACACCGTCCTGAGCTCATGTTTAGGATTTTAGCCAATAGTTTTGGGTCAAGCCCTAACCTGTCAAAGGTCAAAGAAAAGCAGTGTTAAATGTCAAAATGTACAAGTCATGCGTGACTTATTTACGTATGAGGATGCTCTATCTTCCTTCTCCATTTATTGTATGTCTTCAAAAATCAAAGCAGATTGATGAGGGCAAAGAACCCAGTCTTAAATTATAGGGTATTAAAAGCTCGTGATGAAACACTTCTGAGCCAGGACATTCTGCACTGGGAGAAAATCCCCTGTGCTATATGCTACTTTTAAGAAATAACACGTAATTGTGTAGTTGTTGGTTTATCACACACATGGGTTTTCTAGTCTTTTGGATATCGTTGCATTTATGTGTCACATAAGAACCTTAAACCAATATGATAATCTAAATTCTACATTCTTTACTCACAAATGATATATTTCAGAAAGAAATATTGACAGATAAACCATGCATCATGGAAGTCCGTGTGGATGCATTTATATGTATGTTTATTCTTTTAGCTTTTATGAGAATGAATACAAGAGATGAGCCACGAGCAGTAAAAGGAGCTTAAGAGAAGTTATCATTATAAAAGAAGACATTTCTTGCTGCAAACTTTTCCTTATTTATTAAATCTTCATTAGACGATCTTGCTTATGAAGCAAGTCTGCACAGAGCTGTGACATATGCTATCTATTCAGAGACATGCATTATAGTTCTGGGTCAACTGCTGATAAGGTTACTGATCCTGATAAAACAAAGCTTGCCCAAGCGGAAACATCATTTGTTCTATCACTGAGCTGAGGGCATCAACGGCTGTGCAGTGTGGACCCAGAAAAAAAATAGAATCAAAATGCTATATTATTTTGATTCTGAGAATCTGAATGCAGTTTGGGAAGCACAGCTTGGCTAAGCTTCACTGAATCAAGTTTCAAATAAAACTTTCTACCCAGCAACTGACTGGTTTCTTTCATACAAAGAGACATTATAAAATAATCGCCATAAAAGCTTTCTGCTTTTCCTTAGAACCAATCTCTTCCAGAAAAGAAAAAAAAAAAAAAAAAACAACTGAAAAGAGACACGTATCAGTGTGAAACAAATTGTGCATTTTGCCTTGCTTAAGCTCTTGTTTCCTCTGTGTCTGTTTATTTCCCAATGTGAGTATCATGACCCAGTACACATTTTTCCAGTACTGGAGTAGGGGGCTAAGGCTGACAGCCAGTGTATGTCTGGACATCGCACATAATACAACTGTTACGTAATCAGGTTTTCAAGAAGTAGGTGTGGTGCGAGGAATATATATGGCATGCCACATGTGTGAAATCAAGTGGTGGACCATGTTACAATGGGGAGTTTTCTTAAGGATTATAACAGACAGAGAAGATTCACTCTAATCGGCTGTCATACATTCCGTTCAATGGTAGACTGCCCGAAAGAAATCCAACAGTTTCATTCATTCCTTTACAAAATTCCAAGCTTGTTACAGGTGTAGTTTGTTACTGATGCTTTCTTTCCACTTTTAAATAAAAAGAGGCTATCAGTATGCTGTTAGAGCAGATGACTTGGGAAAGAGAAAGCCAATGTGCATACGATGAAAAGTAAAAATCACACATTAACAATTAATCTGCTATAACTGCAAATATATTCCCTAAGCACAAAGGTTCAAGAACGTCTATGTCTAATGTGCTCCATGAGTAGGGAATATTTTTAGGACCCCAAAATAACGCTCTTCCCTTCCATTTGAAATATAATTCAAGGGCTTCTGAATTTAGATTTTTCTTTTACAATGGTTCATCGCATTTAAAGCAGCTGAGTTACTGTTCTCTTTATAACCTACCTGGTTATACTCAAGAGAACCTCACAACAGCCTTTACTGCTAAAGCGGTTCATGCTCTATGTACAGTACTCACCAAAATGGCGGGCAAAGCTTATTATCCTTTGTAAAACCCTACATTTCATTTTTCTTGAGTGTTCAAGGAAAAATACTGGCACTGATTTATGGAACCCTGTTTGGTGAACATATTACTATTTAGAAGCATCCTGAGGGGCACGCAAAAAAGCGAGGTGGCAGTTGTTACGTGCTCACTTTTCAAATCTGATGCTTCCCCGCTGTGCTGACTCCCCTTTAGGAGATGGCTACTCCCTCACCACTTTTCCTCTCCCGACTCCCCACCCTACGGCAAAGTGTATCATTAAAAAGAGCAAGTTAGAAGTGTTTTGCATTTCATCTTTCTGAGGATTCTTTCACTGGCACATATATAACTGACAGTTAAAATTAGACATAATATTAAAATCAGTTACTGAAGTCCTCTGTCTTCCACTGTGCCTAAGGCTTGTAATGGTCTGAAACCAGCTAGAATACACAGTAATTGTCATTCAGAGAGTCTATCCTAGAACGTCATGCTTCACTGGAGAAGACTGAGTTTCCATTTGAAATCAACAAATTAATCCAAGACAGGTATCTGAAAGGGCAAGTTTAATAGGAAGCAGCTACTGGGCTCTCAACCATGATAAAATGTTATTGCTGTTTCCCTGTAAATTGGCTGGGAACATATGATACTTTCTGCATAAGAGCCCCATTGCTGTTCAGGAGATATACAGCTCAAGCCATCAAAAGGATGACAGTCTGTCAGTCCCCATAATAACTTGCCACTGGATGTGGTTCGAGAGTGTGCGCGTGCATGCATGTGGCTTTACAATTGCTGGAATGTTCTCTGATATAAACAGAGAATGAATTCATTGCTCTGACCGCATATATAATGCAACTCAAATAAACGTCACTGTGTCAAATCTACTCACCTTTAAAACACAAGAATTTTAAATGAACTTTTGAGAGAAGTAAAAATGATGCATACACCGTGAAAAAAATTAAACAGAATCCAAATGTTTGCCTTCACTGTAACCAAGGCTGTTAAGGGCCAAAAAAGTTTTTTCACTTTATATTCTATAGAAGTATCTATACTGTCTTTTGTACGTAAGAACAAAGCAGATTATGTCACTAAACTGAGATGTTTGTATCACAGGATGTGAAAATGAAATACCTAAGACTACGTCACTTTTTTTTAAGTTTATTTATTTTTGAGAGAGTGCGCACACGAGCAGGGGAGGAGCAGAAAGAGGGAGAAAAAGAATCCCAAGCAGGCCCCACACTGCCAGCGCAGAGCCCAATGCGGGGCTTGAACTCATGAACCTGTTTGTGAGCCGGGATCAAGAGCTGGATGCTTAACTGACTGAGCCACCCAGGTGCCCTAAGACTATGTCAGTTTTAACAGACCGTCCACTTATTCATCAATGTTTAACAGATTTGCCACGCGCAGGTGCTGTGCCTGGAGCCAAGGAGACATAGTAAAAATCTAAGAAAAGGCTGTGCCTGCCATCCAGGAATGAGCCACTTAAGACAGACAGACAGACAGACACACACACACACGCACACACACACACACACACACACACACACACACGTTAACTTTTACCTGAGGCAGGAGAACTGCCTCCCTCCCCCTTCTTGCCCCTTTATCCATTTGACAAGTCTTCACTGAGTGCCTACTATGTGCTAGGTATGTTCTTAAGACACAGCAATGAGCAGACAAAGCCAATCCCCTTCAGGGAGCTTGCATTCTAGTTGGGGAGACAGGCAATAGACAAACACATACATACACACGCCGCTGATGAGAAGTGTTACAAAGAAACCACTTTTAACGTTACAATTCAATTCAAGTACTAACCACCGCCACCATCAATAACTACCACGCTGAGCCTGTACAATGTGCCGGGAACTGTTTTAAAAGATTTACACAGATTAACTCATTTCGTTTTCACAAAAAACTCTGTGGACAGATACTATTATTTTTGTCATGTTATAGACGAGAAAAACTTAAGTCTATGGCAGAGCTACGACACCAAACTCCCACCACGCTGAGTCTCACTGGATCACGTGGGTGGGCAACTTAACAGTCAATAAGCCAATATGACAGTGCTTTACCAATCTAGTAAGAAATTTGGTCAGGGCGCCTGGGTAAGCATCCGGCTCTCGATTTTGGCTCAGGTCACGATCTCGTGGTTTGTGGGTTCGAACCCTGCACTGGGCTCTGGACTGACAGCACGGAGCCTGCGTGGAATTCTCTCTTTCCTCTCTGTCCTTCTCCCTGACACACATGTGTGTGCTTTCTCTCGAAATAAATAAATAAACTTAAAAAAAAAAAAAAAAGAAATGTGGTCAAATTCTTATTATAAACCTTCTGCCACTTGTTATCTATCGCATATGTATTAGGGTTTACATCATCTATTCCATATGTATTAAGTTTACATCTATTGCATATGTATTAGGTTTACAGCTAAGGGGACTCAAGTCATCACCTAAATGAAAACGCACCACCGTCTAAGGGCAGTAGCCAAGGAACTAAAATGACACTTGTGGGAAAGTTCTCATCTTGAACAGCCTGCCAGAAAAGTTCAACTGTCCGGAGTTTCTTTTAAGGTGGAAGAAGACAAGATGGTCGTTGCTAGGGGCCTAGGTGCTGACTGGTGATGCAAATGACCTGTTACAACCACCAGTACTGAAGAAAAAGACAAGACAATTCCCAGTGGAGCAAAATTTTATGAAAACTAAACAACAAAGCTTCCACTATCAGCACCATTCCTTTGTGACACACGGGAGCAAAACATCTCTAATGGAAGCAGGACACCTTCGGTGCCAATAAAACTATGTTCTGAGTCCTAATTAGAACCCAATTAGAAGGTACAAAGGTCTAATAAAAAAAGAATTTCAAAAATATGTTGTATACCCATATTCTTTATGTTTTACTTTTTTTTTGTAGCATTTAAAATTTCCCTTATATCCATCTTTACTGTAAAAGAGCATAGGGTCAATAAGAGTTCTAAACTGTATGATTTTATTCTTCTATTTTTTAAAAAAACGGGAAACACTGTTCTAGAAAAAACACTGACTTATGAGAATGAAATTAATCAGAAATGATCACTTCATAGGAACAGGTGACTCTATTTGTAAATGTTGACATTAATGCTTTAAAAAAAATTCACTTCAGAGCGAACAGAATATAAATGTGGCTGAGCCACTTTGATGCTGTACTACTTTGTGGGAATTTACTACTTGGGAATTTATGCTTGCTGATGCCAATTTTCTCTTTCACCTTGCAAAGCTCAATAAATCGTGGTCGCTCTCTATACTCTATTAGAGAACAATCCTGTCACTTTAAACCATGTCTGTAAACCATGGAGAAAAGACAATAGCAGAGGCAATCATTTTTAGGACTTTCAAGCCACTGAGAATCTTTGTCGAGATAAAGTAATAAAATCCTAATGTTATGAAAATAAGCAATTCATTAGTATAATCTGAAGCGCCAGAAAGTTATAAATGATTACAAGTTAAGTAAAATTAGGGAGTTCCTACTCTGGGTTCATTTTTCATATATGATATATGCAAATATTATATATGTGATAGCAATATACGTATGTAGAGTTTCAGAAAAATTAAACATTTAAAGTTTCATCTTTCTAAACATTATTTTTATCATAGTGGATCAAGACCAATAATAAGGGAAGTTATTGCTTTTCCTCTTAACATTTCTATTTGGAATTCTATCACTTTTCATCTTCTGTTTGATCACAAACTCTCGGTAGTAGTCAATGTACGTATTTCATTGTATATATTTTATTCCATTCACTTGATTCAAGTGACTTTCATACTATTCTTTATTAGCTGGTGTTTGGAGTTAGACTTCTATCAGCACTAACCACACAAAAAGTTCATTTTAGAATAGCAAATGATCATCTGGTAGGAGGTTTGCTAGGAAAATTAGCTGAGGAAGGCCAGAGGATACATCGCTAGGCCTAAGGAATATCTCAAACCAGTGACGCTCAGAGTAAGAAGCAGGATATAAAACAAACTAGCAAAGATGAAGAGGGAAATTTCAGTAGAACATAGCCTAGATTATCTAGGCTTTTGCTTTTCTGTTTTTATTATTATTCATTTATATCCAGAAGAATGAAGATAAAATTCTAAAGATGCATATGCACACTAATGCTCCCATCCTATTGTCAACACCAATTAATTTTGTATGCCATTTTGGCTCCAGAAATTTACATCTTCCTCTTCCGTGAAATTCGTCCAGAGGATGGACATGAAAACGAGTCACTAGTAACAAGTTTTTCATTTATGATTAAGTGACCCATAGCCTAAAACTGGCTACAGTACAGACATACCACTCTGAACAGCTCCCTGTATACTACCAGTTTTATTAAGGCTTTGTACAGATATGCCTTAGCATCTTACAGACATTCAATTTTAAAATGTAAATGGTACAGGATATTGATAAACCAATTAGCACTGATGCAAAGCAAATTCCTCTTTTATCTCAATTACAACATGACAACTTAATAGGTCAAGATAGTTTAACATCTGAGACAAGGGCAATTCAATAAACAACAGCATCTTGATATGGTAATTAAGAGGAAATGTGAATCCATTACTGTGTTTTAAAACATATCTCAAGTACTTTGGCTCTTTTACTGCTTTTATCAAAAGCTGTGAGATGAAACACTACTCTGATTTGTGATATCCCTGGTAAGCAGTTTGGGGAAATGTGAAGAAAACACCTGAATAAAGCATCTTGCTAATTGAGCATTTTCTAAAGTAAGAAATGTATATTTATTATATTCATGAAATACCGAACATTCAAACAATTAATTAGGTGATTAATCATATGTAACATTCCTAACCCAAAAGATTAAAGGCTAAACTTAAGACATTAACCTTAAGCATTCTAAAAGATGATCCTTATCATAGGAGAAACAAAACTCCTGCATCACTTTCAGCAGAGTATGGATGCATTTTATTTTAATGGAAAGACATATCCTTAATGTAAAGTAACAAAACCACAAGCCAGTTAAAATGAAAGAGTTATGTACATGAGTTGCAGCTTTATGAATGCCATCCAGTTTATCCCAAGACTAAACAACCAAGAGCCCTTGTAGTGAACAGACACATAAAACCAGTCATGTGGTAGCAGAACACTTGAATTCGCCATACATTCAAACGGCGTTTTACAAAAATTTGTCCTACACTGCCGAAGTATGTTTAAATTTTACAGTAAAAGTGCTTCTTGCATTTCAATACAACAGAAGAAATGGAGCTCCCGTATAAAAAGGATAATGTAACTTCGAATATACAGCACAACACATTTTATGGCTATGGCAAAGAATATTCATGCTCTCCAGGGCCCAGTGGTCGTCAAATAAGCAAAGTCTATTAAAGTTCAATAATGAAGTACTTTCAAAATGTTCCCAGATCAACTCGTTCATCTCTCACGGACCCTTTTTTTTTTTCAACATCAGAAAATCAAATAGAAAAGCTCATAAAAATTGTTAGTACATGAAAATATATATTCGACAAACCTGATTCCAAGATTCATAGCTTCAGCAGTCCCAATCATACTAATGGCTAACAGCATGTTGTTGCAGATCTTTGCAGCCTGAAAATAAATGGAGTACATATTAAATATCTTTATTTTCAAGCTGTAACTCACGGGAAGTTGTTCTTCACCCACCCCACAGGCCTCTTTCTAGAAGAGTGTGTAACTACTGATTCTCTCAAATGGGGAAAGGAACATGGTGCTGCATGCCTCCTCCTGAGTCTGCCAGGCTATCTGGGAGCAGACTGGGGAGTCTCTTCCACTGGGTAAGAAACCTACAGTGGTGCCTGAGCTCCTCCTGTGGGCACAGTCTACAGGGAATACTGACCTGTGTGGCATGACTGCTTTTTCCCCCCAGTTTCACCGAGGTATATTTGACCTACAGCACTGTATAACTTTGGGCCGTACAGCACAATGATCTGACTTACCCATATCATGCAATAATTATTGTAAGTTTAGTTAAAATCCATCATTCCATATAGATACCAAAATATATACGTTTATTCCTTGTGATGAGAATTCTTAGGATTTGCTCTCTTAACAGCTTTCATATACATCATATGGCAGTGTTAGCTCCGGTCATCATGTTGTACATAACATCTCTAACATGCCTACTCTTCATAGAATGGTGCTTACATTCTAACTGGGGCAATGGAGTAACACACTGAAGATAAACGCAACAAATAAACAAAAACAATTAAGTGGAAAACTGTACGGCCCTAAGACAGAGACAGTGAGAATTCAGAGAAACAAGATCACTGAGGAGAGGAAGTAGAACCTGAAACCACCTCTTGGAAGGCCAGGCAGGAATTTAAATAGGCAAGAGGGAGAAAGGAGAGCATAGGAAAAGGTAAATACGTAAGAGGGATTAAATATATCAGAGCATGGGAGAACAGTAAGAAAACTGACTCATGCGCCTATGTTTTAAGGAATGGTAAGAAATGTGGTAGTTAAGACTGGGGTAGGAGCTATGAAAGCTAGGGTGGAGAGTTCAAATTTGACACGGCCGGAAACAGGCATCTCTTCCAAGTTTCAGAGTTGGGAAGTGTATGATGATGCAAATATCTTGATGGAGTTGGTTTTGGTTACAGTGTTGGCAGAGCGGCAAACCTGGCATCCAGGCTTTCTAGCAGCACGCAAGGTAGGAGACAACGGGAGAAGACTGGATCAGGTAACGTGAGGAATGGACAAGACTGCCAACAAGGAGAGACAGTGAAGCAAAAATCAGTAGAACTGGAGGCTGGATAAGAGAATGGAGACAATAGGTATATCTGAGACAATACTAAAGTCTCGAATAAGATAAAGAGGGTGCCAGCGACCAGGACCAAGCATTAAGAGGAGGGGAGATGGAGGGAGAGTGTGTGTGGTGGTGGTGGTAGGGGGATAACTAGTTTGATTTCTGAGTTCAGGGTTGCCATTCACCTCTATCTGATTAAAGAGTTGATATATTTCTAAATGAAAATATTTGCTTTTCTTTAAAAAAAAAAATTAACATTTATTCAGTTTTGAGAGACAGAGAGAGACAGAGCAGGAGCAGGGGAGGGGCAGAGAGAGAGGGAGACACAGAATTGGAAGCAGGCTCCAGGCTCTGAGCTGTCAGCACAGAGCCTGACACAGGGCTGGAACCCACAGACCGTGAGATCATAACCTGAGCCAAAGTCAGACACTTAACCAACTGAGCCACCCAGGTGCCCCGAAAATTATTCGCTTTTCAAGAAAAAGATAAAAGTGCACAGATTACTTCTTCCTGACTATATTACAAACAGAGCTGCAGTACATAATTAGATGGAGGAAAACAGCAACTGAGACACCATGAGCACTTCCTATAGAAGCACTTTTTTTTTTCTTTAATTTTTTTTTTTTTAACGTTTATTTATTTTTGAGACAGAGAGAGACAGAGCATGAACCGGGGAGGGTCAGAGAGAGGGAGACACAGAATCTGAAACAGGCTCCAGGCTCTGAGCTGTCAGCACAGAGCCCGACGCGGGGCTCGAACTCAGGGACGGCAAGATCATGACCCGAGCCGAAGTCGGCCGCTTAACCGACTGAGCCACCCAGGCGCCCCTGGAAGCACTTTTAAGGATGATTTGCGTGGTTAGTAGGATGATGAAATTTGAATGTGAATGATGAAATTTTCAGTATCTTTTTTAATAAGTTAATTGGCTGATGTCGGCTTAATTCCAGCAGGAATGATGGAAAACTAATTTATTCCAAATTAATTTAAGAAAATCTGAGCAAACAAAGAATCCACAGATTGAACAGAGTGGGGTTGGAATAATAGTATGGTCAGGAAAGACAAATGTACCTTAGCCAATTTTATATCATCAAGTCAGGGTCATTAATGTGAAAATGTTACCTGCCCGGTCCCAACAGCTCCACAATACACCACATTGGAGCCCATGCACCCCAGCAACTCCTGGGCAGCAGCAAATTCATCTTCGACTCCTCCCACCATAAATGTGAGGTTCCTAGACCGAGCAGCTCCCACACCTGAATAGTTTGGGGGTAAAGGGACAGAACAAAAGGAGACATTTCTTCAAGTGTTTAGGTAGATAGTAAAATTAGAGAAAAGCCCCAAAACAAATGAAAACACCTTGCCTCCAAACTGTATTTATGTCAGGCGTATATAAGATACCCTAAATCTCTCCTGGAATGTGTGTGTGCATGTGTGCATGTGTGTGTGTGTGTGTGTGTGTGTGTGTGTATGTATATATACCATATACATATACATATTTTTTTTTAAGTAAGCTCTACAGCGAATGTGGGGCTTTGACTCATGACCCTGAGGTCATGAGTTGCATGTTCTACTGGCCGAGCTAGCCCCTCTCCTGGAATATTTTAAAAATCAAGTATTGTGGAGTTTAATAATAACCCAAAAGAACACACAGATTCAAACTCTTATTCTCAATTCATCTCAAATATCTGGCATAATCATAGCACGAGACATATGGTAATTTGAAATGTGCATTTTATTATTCACATGCATCTTTTATTCTTTTTTTTACAAGAAAATTATTTTTCTTTTTCTTTTTTTTATTATGAAATTTATTGTCAAATTGGTTTCCATACAACACCCAGTGCTCATCCCAACAGGTGCCTTCCTCAATACCCATCACCCACCCCCCCCCCACCCTCCCAGCCCCCATAAACTCTCAGTTTGTTCTCAGTTTTTAGGAGTCTCTTATGTTTTGGCTCCCTCCCTCTCTAACCATTTTTTTTTTCTTCCCCTCACCCATGGTTTTCTGTTAAGTTTCTCAGGATCCACACAGGAGTGAAAACATATGGAATCTGTCCTTCTCATGCATCTTTTATTCTAAGAAACCTATTCAAGCAATAGAAAGTATATGAAAAAGGCCCTTGTGCCCTGACCAGCACGAGAAGAGCCAGAGGGATCTGCTATTCTGGGGATTTGGGTGTCTTTAGTCCATTTGCTTGCTCCCCACATGCTATCTACCGATGAGATCTACAAAGAGGAAGACCTGGCTCTTTCTCCCACAAACAAGTAGGCATTTCAGATGGTAAGAGTCTTTTTTTAAGTTAAAGAAAACAGTTGCTTATTTAGACCGGTAAATCTGATGTGCACTTCCCAGTATTATTTGATTTTTCTTTTCCCTCCTCCTATACACCGTTTGGGCAATTCATTCCTAGTGATATGAGCAGGGAGAAGAAACGAGCTGTGGCTGGGCTACTCCTTCCTAGCTCTTTAGAAAGGTCTGATGCATGGTCATTGATTGAAATGATTGGTTAGCACACAAAACATGCCCTAGACTTGTCCCTAAAAAAAGGAGGGGAAGCTTCATTCATCTAACGTTTTATCAGCTATAAAAGAAAACCAAGAGTATTATTGCTGCTTTTAGTATTAAAAAAATTTTAATTCATAATTTTCAAGTTGGGTTTTGTTGGTCAAAACCAGGAAAGTGTGTGGAAGAAAGCTAGTACAGTTTTTGCCTATACACTTGATTTTACAGTATGGCTAGGAATAAAGAAACTATCATTGTCTATTTATCAAATCTGGCCATTAGAATCGATAACTACAAATAACGGCCTCCTTTTTAGTTTAATTTAGTCAATGAAATACACCGTTTTTATATATAAAAACCCCAAGCGAAGAGACTCCTCTTTCATTGAAATTGTGAATATTTTGCTATTGCCAAATCAAGCAGCCTTTCTATTACAGTTTATGCTATTTTAACTAGTTATCAAAAGCAAAAGAGGTCAGCATTATGTTAGCCAAATAACTGTGGAAGAGGAAGTGCCCACATGTTAGGAAAGCCGAGGATACTCACACATAAGGTTAAATTACATTATTTCACAGTATTTTCAGACACACTTCGGAAATGATTATGTACCAAAACCCAATTATAACAAATGCTTTTAATTAGCCAGCCTGTGTCCTTTGAACATTCTGATAATGTTGAAGTTTAAGTGATTGTCACTTTGTTAGTTTCTAATTTACTTCACCAAGATGGTAGATCATTACTCTTTTACAATTATTTTGCTCAATTTCTATAGCCATTTTTATTCAAACCACATAACCATCTTGATTCCTAATCCTGTTGATCTGACCTAGGAAAATTAAGTAGACGATTTAAGTCAAAGCTTACAAACAAATCCAGCACTATCCATCATAGGTCAATAGCTTTGTATCTAGATTACGGATTGCTAAATAGCTTCAGAGAGTCATTTATTAAAGGAAAATTAATGCTGACAATGGTTCTCAGCTGGTTAATCTTTTGACAGGTGTACTTTCTCACTTGTTCAAACACATATTTCAAAAAGAAGAAATAAGTTACTTAAGCACGAGAAGATCACACACAAAAAAGAATAATTCATCTTCTAACTCAGATGTCTGTGGTATTTCTACTCTCATCTCATTGTGGTGGCATAATTACTAGGACTTTTGCATAACCTACATGCCAATGTAAGGGTCTAACCTGGGCAATTCTAAAGCTTTGGCATTCCTTGGGACCAAACCCTGTCTTTCCTTACATATTCCGTTAAGCGTGTGACACTATGAAGCCTAGTCCCATCGTGAAGGCAAAAAATTAAGACCTAAGTAATCCTAAAATAAACGTAACCATTTTAAGCTTAGGAAATAATATCTAGGAAGGTGGAACTCTAAAGGATGTAAGACATCCTACAGATTTCAGAAGACACTGTACAGCGTTTGAGGTCTATCAATAATAAACAATAAATTTATTACAGTGCCATGCCATTTTAATTCAAATCCACTTCCCCGAATAGGAAAACATAGAACTCAGGCAGTTTCTAGAATACCGGGAGAGGGATTTATTTTAACCCTACATTTTACTAATTATGTATACAAAATCAAAACATATCCTGTGCTTAATTCTATTATAGCATTTATAACACCTTATTACAATGTTTGATTTTCTTACCTGATGCCTCCATTACACTACAAGCTCCCACAAGATCAGCACTGAGGTCTTGTTTCTGTCAGCATTCCCATTATCTACCACAGTGCATGATACATTCAACAGATGGCTGTTTGATAAATAAATTCATAAGAAATTCATACAAATTCACAGAAAGAGTAATTCGTAAGTTCATAGAAAGAGTAAAAATCTGGAGATGGAATATGTGGTTTAGGGGATGTACCATTCACTGGCTGTGTGATTCTCAGCATATAACGTGGGAAAAGCATTAATAACTTCTTCACAGAGTGGCTGTGAATATATGAACACATATATGCTGTAAAATATGACATGCTACTTAGATGTCAGGCCTCACTACTTTATGCCGTGGGTTTGTGGAGTGGGAGTTTTATCTTTACCTACATGATACCTCAAGTCCTTTCCTATCTGGTCGTCTTAGTCGCTGTCTTCTCTAGGAGAATTTTAGCCTCTCTGGCTAAACACGAGTGGGTTTGGACGACACCTATGAACACTGGAAGGAGGCCGGCCCAGGTTAGGAAGTACTAAAGTGGTCCATGGACAGTGATGTTAAAATTACAGCGCAGACCTCTAGTAAAACCTTTCAGCGGCAGCAGGGTATATGGGAAGGTGACAAGAATGCTGCATTTGTTTCACTCGTTCAACAAAACTGAGAACCTATTAAGAATCAGGTCCTGGGGCGCCTGGGTGGCTCAGTCGGTTAAGTGTCCGACTTCAGCTCAGGTCATGACCTTGTGGTTCACGAGTTCGAGCCCCGCGTCGGGCTCTGTGCTGACAGCTCGGAGCCTGGAGCCTGCTTCCGATTCTGTGTCTCCCTCTCTCTCTGACCCTCCCCCCATTCACGTTCTGTCTCTGTCTCAAAAATAAATAAACGTTAAAAAAAAAAAATTAAAAAAAAAAAAAGAATCAGGTCCTGTGATAAGTCCTAGAATTACACACGAGTGTATGCATACACATGAGTGTATGTGACCTTGCTCCTAAGAATTTACACCCTTGTGATCCAGCCACTTGTCTCCTCACCCATCACTGCCACCCTAGACTGAACCATCATCATGTCTCACCTGGGTTACTGCAACAGCCTCCCACTTGCTCTCCCTTCGGCTCTTGCCTCCATAGTCTACCCTCCATAAAGCAGCCAGAGGGAACCATTTTTTTTTAATGTTTATTTATTTTGAGAGAGAGAAACAGTGCGTGCGCATGCAAGTGGAGAAGGGGCAGAGAGACAGAGAGGGAGAGAGAGAATCCCAAGCAGGCCCCGTGCTGTCAGCACACAGTCTGATGCAAGGATCGATCTCACGAACTGTGAGATCATGACCCGAGCCGAAATCCAGAGCTGGATGCTTAACCAACTGAGCCACCCAGGTGCCCCCAAGGGAACCTTTTAAAACATAAGTCTAGTTCACGTTTCTTTCCTACTCTCAAGCCTCCTAATGCTTCCCATCACTCTCGGTATAAAATTCAAAGTCCTACAAAGCCCTACAAGGCCCTCTATGATGCAGCCCTTGGCCACCTCTCCCATCTCATCTCATACCATTGTCTACATCGCTCAGTGCTTTCCCACCATCCTGAACTCCTACTGTTCCTGAAACAAGTCAAATACATTCCCATCTCAAAGACTTGCACTTTGCCTAAAATGCTCTTCCCCTAGATATTCGTCACTTGTTTCCTTCACCGCATCCAGATTTTTTTCTCAAAATTTTCCTCTTCAGAGAGGCCTTACCTGACCACTTAATCTGACAATCGAAAAAGGCACCCCACCATTCTCGATCCCCTTTTCTGCTTTAATTTCATTCACACTATTTATTACCACCTATTTATTTTAACTCTTCTATTTATCTGGTTTGGGTCCATATTCCCCACATGAACATTGGCTCCATGAGGGCAGTAACTCTACTGGCTTATTCACCCCATATGCACGGTGTCTGGTCCATCACCAAACACAGCATTTGTTCAAAAAGACAGACAGGAGGAGGCAATGACAGAGGGGAGAGCAAGGAAACAACTGAGCGCAGTACTGGGTGGTAACTGTTCTCCCAGAGACACAGAAGAGGCTAACGACTACAGACCAAGCAGCTGCCATTCTAGCAAGTCATTAAATGCTCCTAAGTTGTTCCATCTAGAAAGGGAGATGATGAGATAAATTATCACTGAATCGCTTTTAAGCTTTTGAAATTCCATCATTTGAACTTGCCAAGTTCACAAAATATCTACCCCCCCACCACATTTATCATGTTAATGCATAAAACCAAGGCACGTGTCATTTTATACGATATATGAATGGTTCCGAATTAGAAAATGAGTTTTCTCGTGTAACCACATTAATTAAATCTAATAAGCCTACATATTTGTGGTTGTCTTTAATGCTTTTATCTGATACTTTCCTGTGATGATGCCTCTTTCCTGTGATGATGCCCCTAGTGCTTTTTTCCCATGACTCCAGAATCAGAAAGACTGAACTCATCTGTACAGATGAAAAGGCAAAGACCCAAACCATTCAAAATAGGTGCCTGGACCACCCTGTTTTTAAAGGCACAGGCGTCTACCACTTCTCTTGGGAACTGCTTTAATTTCGATCAACCTTAGAGCGGAGAAACACTTTAAATCTAATCAAAGTCTCAAAGTCAGCCTCTCTTTTTCTCTCTCTCAAAGGCATCACAGGAAGTCTCCATTATCTAAACTATCTTCTTTCTTTCCTTCCACTCCTACTTATGGTTGACATAAAAAAAATCTGACCGCTGGAGATCCATTTGTCTGTGGGGAACAAGAGGAAACCCTGGGGAATAAGAGGAAAGAATCCTTGTCCTCAAGGAGTTTGAAACCTAGTGTTTGTGGTGGTGGAGGTGAGTGTGTACGTGTATATGGAGATGGGAGAAGAGAGAAGGCAAACAGACAATTATAAATAGTAAAAGACAGATGCATACTACAGGAGAGGTCTACACATAGGCACGTGGAGGTGCAAAGAAGAAAAGTATCATCAGCAATTAACTGTTCGGTGCCTTTAACAATTTCCTCCATCCCATGGGCTTAGGAGAATATTTGAAATACAACTATTCCAGAAAGTCCAGAATATAAGGTCACAGTAGGTATGAAACACCGTCTTTGCAACCTCAAGAGGTCTAAACCATAATTCGGGAAAAGAGACATATACTCAGAAATAAATGCCAAAAGGTAGCATCATATACCAAGTGTCATGGACGAGGACAATCGCCACCAAATCCTGATTCCCTCTTTTCTTCCATTTTTTGACCTCCGTCATTGAAAGAATAATGAGTTCTCAGAAAGAGAAAGGGTGGAAAAAGAAACAAATTGTTCTCAAAGAGTAACGGTCTTGCCATCAACTGTGGGTAGGCTTTGAAAGCTTTGATAAGAATACAGGTATCCTGAATCTGTTTGCAAATCAAACAGAGCAGTTTAAAACATGAGCTGAGCAAATAATTTTGTATGTTTTATACACGGACACTGAGTTCTGCCTACTATCTAATTAAATACACACACATAAAAGCCTATCTCTCTTCACAACCAATGTGAGTTTGCTTATTAGAAGAAAACAATCAGAAAACTGTGGATCAGAATTAAGAACAAATACAAAAATGAAACCATAAGATTTCACAATAAATTTCAAATATGGGTCTGAGTATCTTCGAGGTCTTGGCAAACACTATTTGGGAGAGGAATAAAGGAGCCTCATCGAGTTACGTGTTTTAAAAAATTCACATTGGGAACTTCAATCAGGAGACAGTAAGTGAAACAATAGACGACGTTCGTCACATTTTCACAACAAAAGCAGTAGTAATTTTTTCAAAGTAATTCAATTCTTGTTTTTTATCTCTTTCTAATCTTAGCCCACCTGCAACAGAGCTCATTAACAACAACCACCTCAGTCTAATATTTACGTTTATCTGTGTCCCAATGTCTGGCAGTTTTGTTATGAGAACCAAAACAGGCTTAAGTTTCAAATTATGCATCAACATGAACATAACCAGCAGCTGAAGACATTATTCACTATCACTCAGCATTTCAACATAGCGCCTCACTGTTGTTTTCTGCTAAGTAAAAGTTCTTCTTTCTGAAATATTCGCATGTTCGTGTTCACCAAAAAGAAGAACTACATAACTCACTGTATCTGTCCTAAGTCCTGGGAAGCAATGAACTTTCTCTTTTTTGTCCTTAAATGGTTTCTGATTTTTTGAAGTTTTACTTTTCTTGTCAATGGACTCTAACTGGACTCTTCTCTGGTTTCCTATCTACTCCCTGCAACAAAAACCACCATGCTATGCGTACTGAACTATTTACAGTAGCTGGAATGTGCAATGATTTTTTTTCCTTTTATGCATCCACATCTTTCCTAGGTGACTCCCTTGTATGAGATTCCCTTGCCTCCCTTTGCCTGGCTAACTCCTGTTTATCTTTCAAGACTCAACTCATGTGCACTCTAAGGAGCAATGCATGACCATAATCCCCTTTCTCTATTTTTTTATAACATTTCTAGTGATGTTTGTAATAAAGCATGTATACTACTCTCATCAGTGATTTTTCTGGTACGTCTTGTAAGGATTCTTATGGGCAAGCGCTGTTTGAATCTTAGCACCCAGCATATATCACATGTGTGATAAATGTTCATTGTCTGTTTAGGAGGTAGGCAGAGAAGAAATCAATGGCTACTAAAATAACCAAGAATACTAATTAAGACTAAGTAAGACAATGTTCTCTAGCTTATCAAAAAAGCTCAACTTTGGAGAACTGTTCTCTACATGTGGCAATGGTACGTTCACTTACTGCTGCACAAACGTGCAGAAGCATAATAAGTGCACATGTATACACACATTATTAGGAAGGCACAAAAAAACTGAAGAGCATGTATTCTGAGTTAAGAGACCTGGAGCGAGGTCACAATTGAAGGCTGCCCCACTTGGAGAAGTTAGAACACCTCTCAATCTTGGTTCCTCCATCTGAAATTGCTGATAAAACCACCTGCCATACTTACCTTGAAGCTCAAATGGAAGAATACTTTGGAAAGGTATTTTACACGGTTATCACACAAATGCTATAAAAATTTTAAATATAACAACAAGTAAATCTACTCAGCTTGAATACCGCGAGGTCTTTGGCCTAAACAGCAAAGAAGTGAAATTTGGAATTTAGCCTTACTGAGAAGCTGAACCAAGGATTATGATAGAAAGTCCATTACTCAAGTGCTGATAACTTAGAATAACCATTTACAAGTCACAAATAAGGAGATCATTTTCAATTCTAGAACTACCAGAAAGAGGCCGTCAAATCTAGAGAGGGAAGAAATCTAAAAAAGTACATTCAAATTATATTTGTTTATGATACTGCAAAAATCCTGCCACCAAGGCGCTCTCATTGATATATAGCAAAACGTAGTAAATCACTTAATTTACTCAAAAGAACTTAAATGTTTTAACCAGTCTGCCATCAAAAGAGATCAAGAAGAGGACCAATGGGACTTGGGCTGCAATGTGAGCCGTCTTTAAAATGCAATTGTTCTAATCATTTTCTACAGATGCAGCCTCACAAGGGGCTGCTGTCACAGGGACCATTTACGACTTGTTATGGTGTCTCTATTGTTTACCAGCGACATTCGCTGAAAAAGGCGACAGCTGGGACAGAAAGCTGCTACTCAACGAACAATATAATCCCGTGAAAGTAATCAACAAATTTAAGGGTGTTAATTAACTTTACACTTTATCATGTTCAATTAGTTGTCCTTTCTAGAAAAGATTGCCGTGCACAATCAGTTTAGAGCGTGCCATGTTTGATTTGTAAGTGATCACTGTTTCTGTTTCAGAGTCCATGTCAGATGTTCTCTTGGGTTTTGGTGACACAGATGAATGGCTCTGCACATGTTAGGGGGTGATCTGGTTTAACATAAGCCAGCATAACATAACCCCTTGTTAACACTATTTCTGGCATCATCCATGCTGGAAACAGAAAAGCAAAAACACTCTCAACACTATTCTAGAGTCAGATAAACAAAGTTTAGTTAGTTTTTCCTGAAATAAACACAGACACAAATACATGGGAGAAATAAGCAATTTTTCATCATTATTTTTCAAAGTAAGACTTGTCTTTCAGGGGCATGTTTGGGATCATTTCCTCCCAGCAAGATCTCGAAGCTCTGCTGCATTATGCACAAAGCGCCACCGTGTCCTCGTGCTTTACATAATGCAGATAGCCTTTTCCGTGGCAGGTGAACAAATGCTACAGATGTGTCATTAAGTACTGGCCTGGTGTCAAATTCTAGAATGTGACTTTGAAATCCAGAAGCTATATTTTACAAGTGTGGGAAATCTGCAGTAAAGTGTATTAATCTATGAATACAAGGTGCCTTTTCTCTTACTTTTAATGCACCTGTCCCTACTTGCTAACAGGACACGGGAAAGCTCATGATGGAGTGACGATACATTCAATATCGCATGGTAATGAAAGTCACTGAGGTTTCTCCGTATTGATGGAGCTTTGCACCAAAGTATTTCAAAAGTCACTGGTGAGGTGAACAAAACGCAAAACTGAGGTGTGGCAGCAGGTGTCTATCTTTAAGAAAATAAAGCAAGGGACGTGCATCTAGCTCCTAAAGACAAAAAACAAAAACAAAACATCTACACAGGATTTTGAAACATCTTCATAAAGCTATACCTTGTTCTTCTAAGACTAGCTGTTTCCTGCATAATATAAATGAAACACGTATAAATAAACCACAGCTGGTTAGCTAGTGACAGCATGCGTAAGGACAAAGCTGAACTTCTTCAAAATAGAAAAGTTGTTAACTCTGAAAGCTAATAATGTCCTAAGTTAAATATTAAAGAAGGAAATTATAGGCTATATCTGAAACAGCTGAAACCACAATACACAGCAGCAGAAAACATTAGTTTTCTGCAGAAGATCTGCAGGGAGAAGGGAAGCGGTCGATAGATCCTTAAATTGGAAGCAATAGCCGTTCTTCTATCCCAAGTTGGCAGCTGCTACATTTGCAGGCCTGGTTCATTATTTACCCATAATGACCATCAAGCTGCAGTCAAAGTCAGATCACAACAACTGTCAGCAGCTCTTTTAATTAGCCTTGTTTGAATTCAGATAAATATCACAATAGACCTGCTTATGCTGAAAGAGCAACAGAACGTTCCGCATGGAGTTGGGCTGGCTTGAGAAGGACCAGTGAGTGCAGTACGGAAGCCATCAGACAGAAACAGTGGGGTTTTTAAAGGGTGGGGTAAACAGAACAAAATGGTTTGCTTTCATTTTGAAAATCGCTGTAAAAACCAGCTCCCCGACATTCACCCCAGATGAAGACGGTGCACGGCGTTGGAGCGCAATGAAACTCTGGGCTTCCGAAAGCTTGATGCCTGGTGTCCAAGGAGAAAGTTAACTTAATGCCTTTGGAGAATGTGATTTAAAAAACTCCATTTTGTAGACAATGTATCTTTCAGCTTTCAAAATCATTTCTAAAAGCCAAGTAAAAAAGTCTGTTCGTTAGATAAGCTCGTAACTTTCACGTCCTTCTATTTTACCTTCTTTAGGAGTTGCGTAATTTGCAACATTTTTCTCTGACAGGAATCTGCTATTTTCTATCCACTCCTTGCATTCAGCATTAACAGTCACAAAGTAAAACAAGGCCAACAACCAAATTCTGCGTAGTTCAACCGCTGCCATATCCCACACCACTACTCTGGGGTTGTCTCCCTCCAGCCTGCTTGAGAGGAAAAACAAGCGCCAAGATCAGCTGCCCTCTATTTATAGAGGGCTGACTGTCCGCATAGACTCTATACTGTTGCAACTTTGGGGGTAGGTAAAAAGAAGTGATGGCCGATAGAGAAGGAGGGTAGAGAATAAGAAGGAGTAAGAAAAGGCAAGATGATAACCTCACGGCAAACTGGAGTAAACTGCAGATAGCAAGAAACTAAAGAGAAGCTAAAAAGCTCCACTCAACTAACAAGGAATTATTATCTCTGGGAACCACGCGGGAGTCCCTGTGAGAATCTGGACTCTTGAATTGTGGAGTGGGCATCGTTGAAGAAGTGGCACTTCTAAATGTAAGCTGGACTTAGTCCGCTCTCATTTTTTCTAAGCCCTCAGCTATTACATATCTTTGTGCAACCATTTCTGATGCTGCACAACATAACATTAAGGAAAAGTAACTAGATTTGCATAAGGATCAAGGACATGTTGCTGTTTACACAGGGTTTGGACCTATTTCCTTATTGAGTAGGAAAACACTCCTATAGGAAGTAATAAAGACTCATTATATTTGTGGTCGACTTCAAGTACTAAAACCTGCATAATAAAACTCTTACAAAGTGTTGTGAGACCAAATATGTGATAAAGGCAACTACTGAATGTTGACAGTATAAGCAGGGAGAACTCTTCATCTGGTTTCATGAGAACGAATCATAGCAAAAAGGAATATTTCTTGCCCCTTGTTTTTTAAATAAAAAATAAGCCATGTGCATCACCCTATCATAGATGACGGCCTTCCCTCCTTACCCTTTAATACATCCTATCTCCTGTCTACATGAACAGCCAATGGTTGTAACTTGTTCAGTGTGTCAAGTACAAAGACAACAGTCAACCTGCCGTTCCAAGTCTAGACTCAGGCTCAATATATATGAATCAGAATTTATTGTGTAAGAATACCAAAGAAAACTTCATACCCATTACGATGACTACTCTAAAGCAAAACCAATCATATTAACAAGTATTGGCGAGAATGTGAGAAATTAGAATGCTTGAGCACTGCTGCTGGGAATATAAAATGATGCAGCTTCTATGGAAAACAGTATGGTAGCTCCTCAAAAAAATAAAAATAGAATCATCATATGGTCTAGCAATTCCATTTCTGGATATATATATCCCAAAGAACTAAAAGCAGGGTCTTGAAGAGATATTTATATACCAATTTTCATAGCCACAATATTCACAACAGCCAAAAGGTAGACACAATCCAAATGTCCATCAAAGGATGAATGGGTAAACAAAGTGTGGTGTATACATAGAATGGGGTATTATTCAGCCTTAAAAAGGAAAGACATTCTCACACATGCTAAACGTGGATGAACCTTGAGGACATCATGCTAAGTGACACAAGCCAGTCAAAAAAGGACAAATACTGCACGATTCCATTTATATGAGGTACCCAGACGGTCAAATTCACATAAAGACAGAAAGTTGGGGCTCCTGGGTGGCTCAGTCAGTAGAGGATGTGACTCTTGATTTCACCTCAGATCATGATCCCAAGGTCATGAGATCAAGTCTTGCACTGGACTCCATGTGGAACATGAAGCCTGCTTAGCTTTCTCTCTCTCTCTCTCTCTCTCTCTCTCTCTCTCTCTCTCTCTCTCTCCCCCTCTTTCTCTAAGATGAACTAGAAAAAAAATTAAAAAATTAAAATTAGAAAGTAAAATAGTGATTGTCAGGGGCTGGGGGGAGAGAAAAATATGGAGTTGCTATCTAATGAGTACATAATTTCAGTTTTGCAAGATAAAAAGAGCTCCGGAGATAGATGGTCGTTAATTGTTGCACAAAAAAATGTGAATGTACTTAATACTACTGAACTGTATACTAACAATGGTTAAGATGGTAACTTTTTTTACTGTTTATTTATTTACTTTGAGAGAGAGAGAATGTGCACACATGTGTGCAAGTTGGGGCAGGGGCAGAGAGAAAAGGAGAGAATCCCAAATAAGCTCCGTGCTGTCAGCACAGAGCCCGACGTGGGGCTCGAACTCACAAACCATGAGATCATGACCTGAGCCTAAGGTGGACACTTAGCCAATTGAGCCACCCAGGCACCCCTAATTATAATGATTTTTATGAACCCTTAATGTAGTTATCTAGAGAAAACTGAGGAAAGCCATACTAGTCTTATAACCTCCATTTAAAAAATAATAGTTCATAGGGGCGCCTGGGTGGCGCAGTCGGTTAAGCGTCCGACTTCAGCCAGGTCACGATCTCGCGGTCCGTGAGTTCGAGCCCCGCGTCGGGCTCTGGGCTGATGGCTCGGAGCCTGGAGCCTGTTTCCGATTCTGTGTCTCCCTCTCTCTCTGCCCCTCCCCCGTTCATGCTCTGTCTCTCTCTGTCCCAAAAATAAATAAAAAACGTTGAAAAACAAATAAAAATTAAAAAAAAAAAAAAAGAAAAAAAAATAACAGTTCATAGACAATAAGCAAATATACCCAGTTTAGGCAAACAGGTAAAATTAAGATCCTCCAATTTCCAATAGTATGCTCACTGCACTAGGCCAGGTTGCTTCCCCAAAGACAGGAAGGATGCACAAATTCTGCTGACAGATCATCTAGGAGTTAAGTTGAAAAAAACCATGAGACTAAACAAAGCACAAGACCTACAATCAAGAATTGGTTAAACCAAAAGCTTAGGCTAACAAAAGAAGCAAATGATGATAAACCCATAACAAATGGTATTTAAACTTAAGCCACAAACATGGTAGTAGCAAAAAAACCCCAACATGTTATATGTGCCACGTACACACATGCCAACATTCATAAAAATGAGACACCGCCTAGGGTCCTGGCACCGGTTGGGGTGAAAGGTGGGAGTGTAAAATGAGAGGATGTAAATCGAAGTGAAATGGCTCAAAGATATAAGAGAAGGCAATAATCCCAAGATAATACTTGGGAACAAAGTGAGGGCTGCTGGTCTGCCTAATTACGAAGCCAAATTTAGGCCAAGAGGCTACGGTTATTTAATTTCCTCTTTCCCTTACAGGCATGAGAAATGGTGGTGCCTTTGTCTGAACTGTAGAATGTCACAATTCAAGGTAGACCAACCACAAAAAGGCAGCCCCTTGCATATACGCAAATCAGAAAAAGGCTCTACCCTAAGCAGGCAAGTAGCCTCGAGGAGGTAAGAAGACCAAGTCTGACATATGGAGGTCAAGCTGAATTTCACCCTCAATTCAGGTCTCTTCAGAGAGGCATGGCCTGCACAGGTGAACACAGTAGACCTCAGTTCAAGCTCCGGTTCTGACACGAACAGTATTATTTTGTGCAAATCAGTGGCTTGGAGCCTCAGTGCCGTCACCTAGAAAATAAATCTCATCTCCAATTCCACTCATTGGTAAATCAATACATTTATCTCAGCTAATTCATATATCCATTCCACCTTCCTGAACTCCTACTACAGCACACAGCACCAGGCCAGGCACTACAAGGCAGCACTGTAATAGTCTCTAGGCTCAAAAATCTCCCAAACCAAGACAAAACAAACAAAATACACCGATCTAATGAGCTCCACATGTTCCAACAACTTCTATCTTCCCATTCTCTCCTCACGCAGACCCCAAACTGGTTCTTCCTCCTGCATTTCCTATCTCAGTTAAGATAGTAATTACTATTATCCACAGACACTACAAATCCCGTGGCGGCATTTCTCAAGGTCAGTTCCCCAGAATATGACTGCCACAAGATGTCTGACTTCGGCTTAGGTCACGATCTCACGGTTCATGGGTTTGAGCCCCCCATTGGGTTCTGTGCAGACAGCTAAGAGCCTGGAGCCTGCTTCAGATTCTGTGTCTCCTTTTCTCTCTGTCCCTCCCCTGCTCTGTCTCTATCAAAAAATGAATAAACATTTAAAAATTTTCCTAAAAAGGTGAATTTGCTTACATTTATTATGATTAGACATATTTCTAGCACATTTTTGGTATTTACTTTCATTTTCCCTTGAATTTATTTTTCCTCCTCCCTTACCTTCTGCTGAACTGATAAAAGTTTTCTAAGTTCCTTTTCATTTTCCTGTGGGCTTTGGAATCTATCGATCACTTTTCTATTCTTCTAAATGATAATCCCTAAAAACTTTAAACATATATCACTAACTATAAATTCCTCCAGTAACATCTAAGGTTTTTCAGGATTCCATTCTCCTCTCAAACATGATGTGAACCTTAACATGCGTTAAGCCACAGGATACCATGCGACTCCCCCCTACGCTGTAAATCTTACTGTCCAGAGTTTTAGTTTTATCTTTTTTTTAAACACACAAAACAGGTTTTTTTAAATAGTCAGTACTTAAAGTTTTTAATTTTATTTTAAAAATCATTTTGTGCTCATGATTATTTCTGATATTCTTTGCCTTTCTCCTTAGATTGAATCTTTCTCCTCACTAAAGTATATCATTTAATAATTCCTCAGGTAGGGTTATTTTTTAACTATCTTTTATGTGTGTAGAATTTCAGGATGCAAGCTCATTGTAAATGGAGAAATTTTGTTTACTCCCTACCCCCTACCCTAGCCATCTGTGCTCACTTCTCCCTGTATATGATTTTACAGTTGTCTATTCTGGCTTCCCGGGCCCCAGTTTAGGATCGGTTCTTACAGTGGCTGGGGGTTCGGTGCCCACTCTTAAGGGATTTTAGGGAAGCCACAGATCCAGACATGGAGCCAACAGATGGCTTGGTTCAGGGCTTGGTCTTAACCACTGTAATGTCTTTCCATGTCCTAGGTTCAAAGCTTACTAAAAACCGTAGCCCTGGGCCATGGTCAGCTGGGGATTTGAGCTTCACAGTCTGCCAGCTGTGTGCCTGGGACCAGCCCCCATTACTCACATGGAGTACTTTTTACCCCGGAACAGAACTCCCAGCCACTACTGGACCCACAGCTTAGCTAGCTGATGGCTTTAGTATCACTCAATGTACTATATTTCCACTCTGGTTTTGGTCCATGGAGACAGGTGTCTTACCTTGGAGCACAACTGTGTCCTATTTATTTTCTTATGTATTCAATTGCTATATTCTATGATTTTCATGCACTTAGAACAGAAAAGGTGCATCAAAACATGAATTTACTATCTTAACAGAACATATTTTTCTCCAATTTTTCTTTTCTTTCCATATCCAGCTATTGGCTCTGGTTGTGGCTCTGCTCGTCCTTCACCTAAAAGATTGCAATACCTTGGTTGGTTCTCCTCTCTCTGCACACTCTCCCTTGAACCCAATTCTCACCAAGGCCATGAAAACCATTCATCTTATCTGTCTCCTTGAAATCTTTCAAGATCTCCATCTTACCCCAAGATTAGAAGTTTTTCAGCATGGTATGCAAGGTTCTTCCAAGCTTGATCTCAGCTCGCCTTTCTAGATTAATTTCTCAGCCCCTGACACCCAACACCTGGCACTCTAGCCAAACAAGATGACCCCTTCTTTTCCCCACATGCAAAAGATGAACTTCATCTTTCTTGCTTTCCTACACTCATGCTGTGTCTTTCTGGTATGCTTATCCACATTTACTCCCTACTCCAGCACCCATCTCAGGCTCTGCTTAGCTAGCAAAAATCCACTTATTCTTCAAAAATTCGGCTCAAATGTCATTTCCAACCTCCATCCCACATTCTGTGCATCCTCCATACACATTTTATCTGTATCCCTGTTACTGATCACATCACTATCATAGTTGTTTACCTGTTTGCTTCCCCTAGACCCTGAGTTCATTGCATAATAGCCATATAATAAATTGATAGTAAGAAATTTCCAGCAAAAAGAGAAGTAGAGGAAGTCTAATAGTGTAGAAAACGATGAATAGCATTTTGTTAAAAAAATTTTTTCCTGATTTGTTAATGAAAACAGAGGGTGCAGAAAATCAGAGAAATCTGTACAGTATGACTTACAAAATTCTATATAAAGAACTTCTACAACTCAACACCAAAAAACCAAATACCCCAATTTAAAAATTGGCAGAGGACCTGAAAAGACATTTTCCAAAGACAAAATACAGACAGCCAACAGACACATAAAAAGATGCTCAACATCACTAATCACCAGGCAAAAGCAAACCAGAACCACAATGAGTTATCACCTTACACTTGGTAGAACGGCTAAAATAAAAAAGATAAGAAATAAGTAGGAACCCTCATGCACTGTTGGTAGGAATGTAAATTGGTGTAGCCACTGTGGAAAACGTATGGAGATTCATCAAAAAGTTTAAAAAAAGAAATACCAATATGATCCAACAATTCCACTACTGTGTATTTAACCAAAGAAAATGAACACACACATCTGAAAAGGTATAGACACCTCTACGTTTACTGCAGCATTATTTACAATAGCCAAGACAGGGAAGCAGCTAAGTGTCCACTGATAGACAAATGGATAAAGGAGATGTGTGTGTGTGTGTGTGTGTGTGTGTGTGTGTGTGTGTGTGTGTATTTACATACAATATGGAATATTATGAAGCCATAAAAAAAGTCCAGATCTTACAACTTGGGACAACAGGGATGGACCAAAAAAGTATTATGCTAAGTGAAATACATCAGACACAGAAAGACTAATACCATATGATTTCATTCATATGTGGGAACTAAAAAACAAATGAATAAACAAAAAGCACAATGAGACCTATAAATACAGAGGACAGACTGACGATTGCCAAGGGAGTGGGTGGTGGTAGGGAGAAATCATACAATATTTTATCCTTTTATGTCTGGCTTATTTCACTTAGCATAACATCCTCAAGGTTCATCCATGTTATAGCATGTATCAGAATTTCACTCCATCTTAAGTCTGAATAACTTTTGATTGCATGTATACAGATTTTGTTTACCCATTCATCCATCAATGAACATTTGAGTTGTTTCTACTTTCTGGCTGCTATGAAACTTGTTGCTATTAACACTGGTATACAAATATCTTTTCAAATCCCTTCTTTCAATTATTTTGGGTATATACCCAGAAGTAAAACTGCTAGATCATATGGTACTTCTATGTTTTTTTGATGAACCACCACACCATTTTCCACATGGGTGCACCATTTTACTTCCCACGAGCAGTGCACAAGCATTCCAGTTTCTCCACATCCTCACCAATACTTGTTGTTTTCTGTTGTTTGTCTTTTCATAATAGCCTAGATTCTTTTTTTTTTTAATGTTTATTTCTTTCTGAAGGAGAGAGAAAGAGTGTGATCGGGGGAGGGGCAGAGAGAGAGGGAAACACAGAATTTGAAGCAGGCTCCAGGCTCTATCAGCCCAGAGCCCGACATGGGGCTCAAACCCAAGAGCCGTAAGATCATGACCTGAGCCTAAGTTGGACACTTAACTGACTGAGCCACCCAGGTGCCCCATAATAGCCTAGATTCTAATGAGAGCAAAGTGGTATCTCACTGTGGTTTTGATATGCATTTCTATATGATGAGTGATGTTGATCATCTTTTCATTGTTTTATTGGCTATTTGTATACTCCTTGGGAGAAGTGTCTACTCAAGTCCTTTGCCCATTATTTTATTTTTTTTTATTTTATTTTTTTAATTCACATCCAAGTTAGCATATAATGCAACAATGATTTCAGGAGTAGATTCCTTAATGTCCCTTACCCATTTAGCCCATCCCTCCTCCCACAACCCCTCCAGTAACCCTGTTTGTTCTCCATACTTAAGAGTCTCTTATGTCTTGTCCCCCTCCCTGTTTTTATATTATTTTTGCTCCCCTTCCCTTATGTTCATCTGTTTTGTATCTTAAAGTCCTCATATGAATGAAGCCATATGATATTTGTCTTTCTGACTAATTTCGCTTAGCATAATACCCTCTAGTTCCATCCATGTAGTTGCAAATGGCAAGACCTCATTCTTTTTTATTTCCTTTGCTTATTTAAAAAAATTTTTTTTAACGTTTATTTATTATTGAGAGACAGAGAGAGACAGAGCATGAGCACGGGAGGGAGCAGAGCGAGGAGACACAGAATACAAAGCAGGCTCCAGTCTCTGGGCTGTCAGCACAGAGCCTAATGCAGGGCTCAAACTCACAAACCTCAAGATCATGATCTGAGTTGAAGTCAGACGCTTAACCGACTGAGACACCCAGGCACCCCTTTGCCCATTTCTTAATTGGGTTATTTGAGTTGTGTTGCTGATATTGTTTGATATTATCCTTCAACATGTATTTTATTTTTATTTAGGAAATTTTAATTTTTAGAAGTTTTCTGTCATACTCCACTTGCTTCCTTGTAATATACTTTCAACTTCCATTCAAAACTTGGATTTACTTTTTCCTAAAAGTCCTGTGTGAGGTGTATCCCCATTTAATATATATCTTTTATTAAGTTCTAAGTATTTTTTCTTATTTAACTTCTTTGAGTAAACAACATGAATTCTTTAGAAATGTGATTTTTAATTTCAAATATATCGAAGGTTTTATTTATTTTTGCTATTGGTATCTAAATTGTATTGTGGTTAGAGAATGCAGTCTATAAAATATAGATTGGTATTGAAGACTTGCTTTGTGGTATACTGTATGGTTAATTTTTAATAATTTTTCCAAGACTTTTTTTTTTTTAGTAATTTCTACACCCAATATGCAGCTTGAACTCATAACCCCAAGATCAAGAGTCACATGCTCTTCTGAGCCAGCCAGGTGCCCCTAATTTTTCCAACTCTTGAGAAATATATTTCTTCTTCGATGGCTGGGTAAGAGGTTCTATATACGTCCTCCTGACCAACTTCTTCGTGTTATTCAAAGCTATCTCCTTATTTTGTTGTTGTTGTTTGATCATCAATTGCTCAAGAGAGATATACCGAACTGTCCCACCATGACAGTGTCCCACATTTGTCAATTTCTCCTTGTGG
This sequence comes from Panthera tigris, assembly GCF_018350195.1. NCBI lineage: Eukaryota > Metazoa > Chordata > Mammalia > Carnivora > Felidae > Panthera > Panthera tigris. Next base: position 118,154,231 of record NC_056661.1, read on the forward strand.
TTCTACACTTTTTTGCTTTATACGTTTTGAGGTTATTCTATTAGATGCAGTACCTAATGTTTTTAGAGCAGGTCTTCAGGAGATAAATTCTTGTAGTTTTCCTTTAGCTGAGAACATCCCTATTTTACCTTCAATCTTGAAGGATATTTCGCCATATATAGAATTTTGATTTCAACACTATAAAGTGTTGTTCCGCTGCCTTCTGGGCTTCATGGTTTCTCTGAAGTCATTCCAATCATCGTTCCCCTGTAATGCATCACTTTTCTCTGACTGCTTTCAAGAGTTTTTTTTTCTTTTTCTCTGGTTTTCAGCAGTTTGATTATGATATATCTGGGCACGGGTTTCTTTGAGTTTATCCTTTTTCAGGCTCACTGAGTTTGTTGGATTTCTAAGTTTGTCTTTTGTCAAATTTGGTGAGCTTTCAGTCATTTTTTTCTTCAAATATTTGTTCTGCACCACACTCTCATAACCTTTTAGAACTTCAATGGCACAAATATTAGACTTTTTGATATTATCCCATAGGATCCTGAAGCTCTGCTAATTTTTTTTTTAAGTTTTTCTCCTCTGTATTGTTCAGAATGGATAATTTCTATTCACGTCATTTCTGCCTCCAAATTCACTGACTCTTTCCTTTGTCATATTCACTCTGCTTTTAAACACAACCAGTGGTTTTTTTTTTTTTCAAATTTCTAGTTAACTGTATTTCTTCTCAGTTACAAAATTTCTATTTGGTTCTTTTTTATTGCTTCTATTTCTTTGCTTCTTAGAACACATTTATAATAGCTGTTTTAAAGTCACTGCCTGGTAATCTCAGGATTGGCATCTTGATTGTCTTTTCACTTGAGAATTTATCAGACTTTCCTTGTTCTTCCTATGTCAAGTAATTTTTCATCATAGACGTTTGGAATAGTATGTGTTATGAGACTCTGGGTCTTGTTCAAATTCTATGAAGAATATTGTGTTTGGGGTTTTGTCTGTTCGTTTCAGCAGGCAATTGACCAGATTAGGGTCAAACAAATTGCAACATGCCTTTTGTGGGCTGTGGTCCCAATGTCAGTTCAGTTTTCAAAGTCTTGGCAGTACTATTTGAATATGTTCTACATGTGCATCAGTCAGGGGCCGGTCTGATACTCAGAAGGCTGTCTAACCCGCAGTTAAGTTCTTACCTCCCTTGGTATGCTGTTTAGAATGAAATCCATGCTGCCCAGCCCTGGGAGATCCCAACAGTTGATACAACATATGGGATCCCTTTCTTGAGTTCCCTCCTATGAACTCCCCCCTACTAACACTCCAGTACATCCACTTCCAATCCTCCCTTTATGGCCCTCTGACTCTAAAGTCCTACAATTCCTGAAACCACGTATGTACCTGGGGCCAAGGAAAAGAAGAATAAAAAAAGTAAAAAGCAATTGGGATTCCTCCCCACTCTTTGAACCACAGTTCTTTTAGTCAGAGAGAAGGATTCCCCTGCTCAGAATATTAAGCGCATGCCTGCCACACTTGTAAAACCGCAGCTATGCAAGTAAGGCTTGTCAGTGTGGCAATGCTGGGAGTGAAAACAGTGAATTTCCATAGGGCCCCTCTTACTGCTTCTTACACTGGAAAGATCCTTTCTCTTAGAACTTTGTTTGCTTGTACCCATGCACGGTTCCAGAACTCACAACTGCCTTTGAATCCAGGCTGGGAGACACAAAGGTTAGGGGAAGGGTTTCAGGGAGTTTTCTAGCAGAGCTTTTGTACCTTCTCCAATCCACCTGCTACCACCTACTTTTCGGAGGTCTCAAATAGCTGCTTCATGCATTGTGTCCAAGGTTTTCACTTTCAGTAGGAGAGAAAGGGCAGTGTTTTTAATTTTGTTTGTTTGGTTTTTAACTCCATCTTAACCAGAACTGTAACCTACCCCACATTCTTGAAGAATAGTTTTGCTGGATGCAAATTCTAAGTTGACAAGTTATCTGTCAGTACTTTGACAATACTATTCCAGTCTTCTGGCTTCCCTTGTTGCTCTTAAGAAGTCTGCTATTTAGGGCCACCTGGGTGGCTCAGTCAGTTAAACGTCCAACTGTTGATTTTGGCTCAGGTCATCATCTTGCAGTTTGTGAGTTCAAGCCCCGTGTCAGGTACTGCAGAGCCTGCTTAGGATTCTGTCTCCCTCTCTCTCTGCTCCTCCCCTGCTCTCTTTCTCTTAAAAAAAATAAATAAATAAACATTAAAAAAAAAAAAAGGCTGCCATTCACACATAACCCTACATATTGTATGAATCCCTCTTACTTTATATTGTTACATATTCTGGAATAGACAAAAACTTAGTGAAAGAAAGGCTTTAAATGATTTCCTAAAGCTGGGAGGAGTGACTACATAGGGGCATGAGGGAGGGGGCACCAGACTGGCTCAATCAGTGGAATGAGGGAAGGGGCACCAGGTTGGCTCAGTCAGTGGAACAGGCAACTCTTAATCTTAGGGATGTAAGTTCAAGCCCCATACTGGGTGTAGAGGCATGAGGGAACTTTCTGGGATGATAGAAATATTCTATATTTCACTGTGATGATGATTGCATGACTATGTGTAATTGTCTAAGCTTATCAATCTCTAAAACTTAAAATAGGTGAATTTTATTATACACAAATTATACCTCAATAATGCTGGGAGAAAGTCTGGTATCAGACTCTTGTTCTTTTGTAGGTGACCTGTCTTTTCTTTCTAGCTGTTTTAAATCTTTTTGCCTTCATTATTGGTATTTTATACTTTTACAACGATGTAGTTAGTAAGATTTCTTTAAAAAAAAAAAAACACTCCTATTTGTTATATCTTGTGCTTCCTGTTTCTGTGGATTTATGTCAATTCTGGAAACTTCTCAGACATTACCACGTTGACCATTTCTCCCCATCATTCCATCTGGAAGTCTACTCAGATGCATGTTTGACTTTTTCTTTCTAGCCATGTATACCTGTTTCTTAACTTTCATTCATATTTTCCATCTCCAAATCTTTCTGTATTAAATTTGGGTTATTTCTTTAGAGCTTTCTTCCTATTCACTAATTTTCTCTTTAGTTCCCATGTACCATTAAACTTATCTATTGATATTTAATTTCAATGTTTTTGTTTTCCAAATTTGATTAGTCTTTTCTGATATTCTTTTCTTCTTTGTTCATTTATTTTTGATTCCATCTTTTATTTCTTCAAATGTTTTTTTGTATTGTTTGTAGAATTTCAGTATCTGTGGTTCTCAGGGATTAAATTTGTTCCTGTTGACACTTGTTCTAGTGACTTATCTTCTTCTGTGTCTTGGTTTTTTGTTTTTGTTTTTTTCATTTTTTTCCTTTCTCCCCGCCCCCCCCCTTCTTGGTGAGCTCATATTTACTGAGCTTAATATTTGTGAATTCTGAGAGTCCTGGATTGAGGATGATTTTCTCCAGAAAGGGTTTTTATTCTTTCTATGAGTGACAGGGCCTACCAACTCAAAAGCCTTTAAATTTATTGGTTGGGTGTTCTCCCAATTAGATGCACTGTTTAAATCTTAACTCTATACCCACGAGATCCAACCTACTGTTACAAAGATTCAGGGGAGACTGATGTATTTTATTTCCTATAACCTAAAACCAGCATAGACAGATTTACCAATTAGTCCCCTTTACCGGCAGGCAGATTATCTACAGGCCACCCTTTTCCCTGAGGGAACAGCCTCTGGGGATTTTGGCTTTGTGGAGGGAGAGAATAGGATGCAGGGATCAGCCTACTCACTTCGTCTGAGCACAAGGCCCAGTTTTCCATTAAACCCATGATTCTTCGCCCATGAACATTAATACCCAAGCCCCTGGTTCCTGGAATCGACACTGCCCCCAGAGCAGCCAGAGCTTCTGGGTTTATCACCCTGATTTCAGGTTACTATTCAATTATTTGGTCATTGAGGATTTCCCTTATTTTTTGAGGAATCCAAAATCCACTTAAGAGTATGCTTTTTATACTTTATCCAGCACCTGGGTGTTTTATGATAGGAAGGTATTTTAACATATCTAAACCACCATACTGCCAGAAGCAGTAGATGGTTACGTAAAGAAACAAAATGGGTCTTTAAATGTCAAAAGAAAGATTGATTTCCACCTTATTTTTATGCCAGGATATCTTTAACTCTTTCTGATAATAAAACAGGTTTCATCTTTACCATTAGTACCTGTATTACACTAAAAATTTACAACAGAATGTTGCTTTTATGGCATCTACTTTTACAAGTAAAATCAAGAAATTTCATCCCACTAGATATAGCAGTCAATCAAGTTTATGAATACTTTCTGTGAAAGTAATCTAAAAGGAACATTAGGGACTGGGAATCTCTAGATCACTTTAATTTTGTACTTTACTTATTCATTTTTGTTTTAAACATCTCATAAAAAATATCTACCATACACAAATCAACATATTTACTGAGTATCTTCTACATAGAAGGGACCCATTCTTGGTTCTTTGGGTGTACAAAAATAATTAAGACAGGATTCCCATTCAAATTAAGTTTTGTGATCCAAACAAGAGTTACGGCACTATAAAATTAACTTTAATACTAAGAAAATTAATTCCATAAAAAGTGTTCAAAACTCAAAGGAGGAAAACATCACAGTCATTTGTGGGTTGAAACTAGTAAAAATGAGTAGGCAAAACTTTACTGAAAAGACCAGATAAATATGGGCCATGAAAGATGATTAAGATCATGACAAGGTGACAAGGAGTGGCTTGGGGCAGAAAGAGAAATTCCAGGCAAAGTGAATCAAAAAGGCATAAAAGTATGAGACCTGTTTAGAAAATATTAAGCAACTTGGGGCACCTGGATGGCTTAGGTAGTTGAGTGTCCGACTTCAGCTCAGGTCATGATCTCACGGTTTGTGAGTCTGAGACCCTCATCAGGCTCACTGCTGTCAGCATAGAGCGCACTTCGGATCCTCTGTCCCTCTCTTTCTCTGCCCCTCCCCTGCTCATGCTCTCTCTCTCAAAAATAAGCAAACATTTGAAAGCAATTTTTTTAATTAAAAAAAAATAGTAAGAGCTGAATTCGGAACAATTAAAACTCCAGATATACTGACTCTAACTTGATCTTCTTCAAATACGCCATGTGCTTTTCTAATTCTAAGCCTTGAAAACTACCTCTTTTTCTTGGAACATCCTCACCCAACTCCACAATGCATGAGGTTCACCTCTCAGTCCTTGAGGTAAGCAACTGGCCTAGAAGTCAGATGCGATAAATGCAAATAACCCAAACTATAGCGTCAGTTTATTGTGGAACTCATCTATGCCTCTCCTATGGCAATTATCAATCTGCATTGTAATGCAGCATCTTTTTCCATGTCCACCTCACTTACCAGAGTATGAGCTCCTGAGATCAAGGACTATGACCTAGTATGTAAGAAATCTATAACACAGTATATAAAAAATCCTCACAACAGGAATAGAAGAAGCATAGAAGAAGGGAAGGATGACAAGCCTGTAAATTGGTAAATTTCCATGCCAGCACTGAAAGAACTCTGGCAGACAACGAAGACCCCACAACGCACCCCTGGCTGATAAGAAGTCTATGGAACAGACTCTAAGGCTATATAGTGTCCAGTACGGTAGCTACTAGCCACATGTGACTGTTGAGAACTTGAAATACAGTTAGTTCAAAATAAGATGTGCCTTAGATATACAATACACACCAGATTTCAAAGACTTATTATGGACAAAAAGGATCGAAAACATCTCAATAATTTTTATATTGATTACATAAGGAAATTATAATAAGTTAGATACATTGGGTTAAATGAAATATATTACTAAAGTGATGTTCAGGGTACCTGGCTGGCTCAGAGGGTAGAGCATGTGACTCTCGATCTCGAGGTTGTGAGTTCAGGCCCCACATGAGGTACAGAGACTACTTAAACATAAAATCTTTAAATAAATAAATAAATAAATAAATAAACAAACAAACAAATAAATAAATAAAATTATGTTCAGCTGTGTTTCTTACTACTTTTTAGTGTTGCTACTGGAAAATTTTAATTTACCCATGTGGCTTACATTACATTTCTCTTGAATAGTGCTGATTTCAGAGTTCAAACCAAAAAGATCAGAACATTTGAAACTGTAGTACGTTATAATAAGAGAATCAAAAAGGAAGAACTAGTTTTATAGAAAAGATGGGATTGGTTAGAGAATGAGTTTAACTTAAGGGGTCCAAGAGATAAAATGCAGGTCTAGGGGGCACCTGGGTGGCTCAGTCGGTTAAGCATCCAACTGTCTTGATTTCAAGCTCAGGTTGTGATCTCGCAGTTCGTGAGATCGAGCCCTGTGTCAGGCTGAGCGTGGACAGCATGGAGCCTGCTTTGGCTTCTCTCTCCCTCTCTCTCTGCCCCTCTCTGGCTCTCTCTCTCTCTCTCTCTTTCTCTCTCTCTCAAAATAAATAAACATTTTTTTTTAATTAAAAAAATGCAGGTCTAGAAAGTAGAACAGTCTATGATGGGACTATAGTATGAGGAAAACTATACAGGGATGAGACGGTTGAAATTTTCAAAGAGTAGGTGAGTCCCCACAGGAAATTTTACAGCATAGAAGGAGAAAAAAGAGGGTATGCAGGTTTTCTCAAAGGGTAGGAAGGGCTAGCAACCTAGCTGGCATCCCAAGTTGGAGCTCTGAAATGATTACCTGCAGCAACATAATGTTAATAGCATCATCATTTCGGGATATTCGGAGTTGAATATATTTGAGGTTGAAAACAGGGACCTAAATATATTAGAAAATGTTGCCAAGGAAAAGTACATTCTGAATTCAAACAGGTAACTCTCTCTGTGTTTGACTTATAAACAAACACAACCATTGCAAGTTAGTTTCTATTATAATAAAGTGCACACACAGGTTTAGGCACGGGCACTCTTTACTTATTACTCTGCCACGACAGATACTTCTCTAATAATATGGAATTTACATACCACATTATGGACAAATGGAAATTATAATATGTGGAAATAATAATTGAAAAACAGCTGGAAAAAATGGTTCAAGTTCAAAATCCATGTGTTCTCCACATTTTTTTGTTTTTATGGAAACACAAGAAATTTGTAGCATTTATAAGCAAAAGGTTACTGTTAATTAAACTCTCAATTTCTTCAAAACAGAATTATGCAATGTAAGGAGCATCATTTCAAAGTATAAAACATATTTTTCTCCCAGGAGATTTAATAAAGAACTATTGTAGTCCCAGTGATATTATAAAGTGGGTAATCAAGAAAGGCAAGTTGATTATTAGTTTACACGAGTTCAGAAAGAACTCACTTTAATGGACAAAGGCCTGTGTTTTGTGAAAAAAAATTTCCAGCGAAGGATATCTCACAACTTACAAACCTTATAAAAGCTAGACACCCTGACAAATGGGTTTTTTGGTTGGGAATTGTAGTATTTTTAATTTAGTTGCCAAGAATCCCTGGAGTTAATGGAATACAATGTAGCTGAAGAGAGAATACAGGTGCACATATTACCATCCGAGTGGGGTGGTAAGTGCCTACACGTAATGGTGATTCATAGGAAGGGTCACCTCTGCCTAAAGAGGAAATCACAGGAAGTGCCATCTGTTTGGGCTGAGTTTGGCAGATAAAAAATGAGGAAGAGATTAAAATCCTAATAGAAGAAAAGCATAAACAAGAACCCGAGACTTGAGTGAATGAGAGATGCATTTCAGAAATCGTGAATGGTCTAGTTTCGCTAGAAGTTAAGGCATGTGGAGAAAAGCGGTAAAAAATAACAACAGAAAACTAAGTCGGATCCAGACTGTGGAGGGCCTTGGCTGGCAGGCTGAAGAGACTGGGCAGGCCTGGGGAAACAATGCATCAGCTCTGTGTCTGATGCAGAGAGTGACATAAGCACACAGCACAGGCCTAGCAGCAGGCGTGGTAAAGGCAGCAAGAAGCAGAGGAAACCCGAGCAGCAATGTGCTGATGTGCCTGCTTTCTCACCAGAATGCATAATTGTGTCCGCAAGAAAAGGAAACACATGTGCACGTGTTCAGTTTCTCCCTAGGTTTCAGAGGCCTCCTCTTGGGCAACCAGCCTAACCTTTAAGGAAGAAAACAAATTTTTATCACATGAGTAGGGAAATCTGCCTTTTCCTGAATGAATTCCAGGCGGCACAGGCTGAGGAGAGCCATCTGCTTGCAGCGGCGGCGGCAGCAGCAGCAGCAGCAGCAGCAGCGAGAACGAGGGCAGCGCACTTGATTGCAAGCATCCAATCTTCCCTTGCTGGCTCGCTCGGCCCAAGCTGCCTGCCCTGGGATTCCTTTAAGGTGTGCAGTAAGAGTCACATTCTACTACTCACTGAATCAAGGCTGGGAAACTTGAAAAGAAACATTCAGTCTCTGAGAAAACAAGGCAGCTGATTCACATTAAAGTGGAAAAAGAACCCAAAGGAGGGAGGAAAGAAATCGGGTGAAACACAGCAAAGAGCAAGAGAAACCAAGAATCAATATGAAGACTTTAGATGAGGGAAAGAGGGAGGAATGGACCAGAACCGTTACACCTGTGATCGTGAAAACGTAAATTTCATTTATAGTGAGACTTTATTTTTAAAAGAACTTTTGGCCCATGAAAGGGGTGGAGGTGGTAACAAAGTTAATTACGTCTCATAATTAGTCATTAGGACTAGATAACAAAGCCTTAGGCAATGTACTACTCTAATGATGGAGGACCAGCCTCCGAGAAATGTAATAGTATATTAGCATAACCACATATGCAAAATACATAGAACCACTGCCACAGTTAACTTGTCATTGAATGATTAAATATGAATTCATAATTAGAAAAATCCACAGTGTAATTTATTGGCTTTCCCGACTGTTCTGGTTCATTAAAAGTTGATTACTAAACAGTGACCTCTAGTGGCCCATAATTTTCTAATGCTATATTGTTTCTCTTAAAGAATCAGTTCAGCATACATTCCAAGAACCTGTTTACCCTAAATAAGGCTGTTACTTTGAAGATGTTAATATCCCTTTCCTCTATAAAAGGAAATAATGCATTCACTCAATCTTCTCTCTTTAAAATAACATCCTGTGTCACAAAAATGAAGTGCTAAAAAAGCTCTCTTGCTTCAGGAAACACATTCGTTAACAAATCAGGACTGAGCCCCTATGTGTAGGACCCCAACCTGGATGTTCCGGGTATTTTATTAATCTTTGGACACTGACTTCATTCATTATATATTATCTAATTAGAAACTAAATCAAAATTACCAGGGCAGTCATGCTACTATCTACTTACTGCCTGTACTCACATGGGACATGCTGAAAACACGTTTTCATTTAAAATTCAAAGATACTGGTAATTCTAGATCACCACATACCATACTACTCAAGTTTATCTTGAAAGGAAATTGCCTAATAATTAAAAAAAAAAAACAACCTAGCTCATTTCTTAAATTTTTCTTAGAGTTTTCAAAAAAAATTTTTTTAATGTTCATTTATTTTTGAGACAGAGCACGAGTGGGGGAGGGGCAGAGAGAGAGGGAGACACAAAATCTGAAGCAGGCTCCAGGCTCTGAGCTGTCAGCACAGAGCCCAATGTGAGGCTCGAACCCATGAACTGTAAGATCACGACCTGAGCCAAAGGCAGACGCTTAACTGACTGAACCACCCAGGTGCCCCTAGAGTTTTTAAAATAATGACGTTTCTCAAGGAATCTACCTCTATAACACAAAGCAAACTTTCCAAGCATCATCTCTCTCTTAGAGTGATTATCTTTTTAAATTATTCAAATGCCTATACTAGCACTTTAAGTTAAACCCAACTTAGAATGCTGTAAACATATCTGATTTTATTACTTGCTACCCAGGTATACTCATTGTTAAGGTTTCAGAAAGGCTTACAATATGAAAAAGAAGACTTTGGGTATGTTATGAAAAGAATCGTATGTATACACCTTCATCCCCCTCAAATAAGTCATGGTAATGATCCTGGTTCTCTAAAGTAGTGGCAATGCCATAGCTTACTTAGATAATGTGATTAAGCCTCCAATAAGTTTAAGATGTAAACAAAAGAAATATATACTGCTTCATGAACTATTTGTACAGAACACATGGGTGAGGAGTGCCCGTTGTTTCCTGTGATGATTTAAGATAGTAGCTGGATAATGAGTTATACCTTCTGTAAGAACCGAATCACCATTTAATGCTATTATCAACAGTTCATGACCCACCAGTAAGAAATGTCAACCTGATTAATATAAACACTGCTGACCTCAAAAGAAAAAAAAAAAAAAAGAAAGAAAACTCACTCCTAAATGTTATTAACATCCACTGTTCTTTAGTATGAAAATATAAAAACCAAATCTTTAAGTAAAAACAATATTTTTAGAGATTTCAGTATGCAAAATTTGCTAAGAGAGGTGGTAAGGTTCTGAAAAGGTAGAACTGAAGACAATACATTTAAATACACACATTGGTCATAACTAAGGAAAACATGTTTTCTTTTGGAGATACATGATTTTATAAGTTCATTGCGCCATTTAAAATATTTACTTTATCTTTTTAAACAGACAGCATTCACTAAGGTTAGAGTAAGATATCATTTTGGTTACAAGCTCACTGGTGAACTTACTTCTTAAACACGAGTTTCAGAAAAAACCAGAGATAAGATCAGAAGGATCTAAAAACAAATTTTGGAATGTCCATACTTCCTTCCATGAGCACTAGTATAAGGATGTTAGTATGAAAGATTCCTTTTTCTCGGTGCAACTGTAGTGTATCACTCGTAATTCAGCCTGTTTCTGTTTTACACAATGAGCCATTTCTGACTGTATGTGACCCTGAAAACCTGGAATTTCAGAAGAGATTATTTAATGCTGTCATTCTAAGATTCCTGTAAGGCAAGAGAAGAGAAAAGCACACATTCTATTAATCAGGTTTCAGGAAAACTCATTAGATTGTACAATGGACAGCTGATTTTTACTAAGAACAGGACCAAATTTTCCTCATTACAATAGGCTAGGTTTTCAGCATCTACAAAAAGTAAATCAACTCTTGCTTCTTTGTACCTGGTTGAGAGGTTCGGACTATAAGAAAAGCATCTGACAACAGGCCGAAGAAGTCAAGATTCTCTACAACTGAATGTCAGCCTTTTAAAATTTTTATTTAAGTCAGGCTACGGTAACCAAAAGAGTTTAACCTGAGACCAATATTAAGGAAATTACTTGGCAAATCCAGAATAAGGAAGATTCCATAAGATAATTGATAATTGACTCCAAAAGTGTCAGCATCAAAGATTTTTTTAAAAGGGAGCATATGGGAATTGCTCTAGATTAAAGAACATTGAAGAAACATGACCACGAAATGTAATGCATGAACATTTACTAGACACTGGATCAAAGAAACGAAAAAAAGCTCACTTATTTGGAGGATAATTGAGAAAATATGAATATGGACTCTTTATTAGATGACACTGAATCACTGTCAAATTTCTTGGCTATGATAGTAGTCTGGGAGTTACATAAGGAGAATGTCCCTGTTCTCTGGAGACTTATTAACAGTATTTGGGTGTGGGTGAATGTTTCAGCCAAAAAGAAAAAGTTTGAGGAGTTGAGGGGAGAGCCTATAAATTGAAATTAGAAACAGAACAATTAATTAGACAGCAGAGCACTGATCCACATATAAATGGAATCTCTATATATCGGTTATTTAGAAATGTTCCATGAACTCTACTTTCACGGTCTTTTATAAAGGCAGGAGGTAAGGGAGGAAAAATTCTCACCCCAAGACCAATGTAGATAAATACATACAGCTTGACTTACAAAAGATACTTTCTTAAGAAATCTGAGTCAAAGTCCTCTACATTGAATAAGTCTTCGTTAACTTACATTATTGTATTGCTGAGCTATTCTGTATCTCCCTTTTTACAGTCAGGTTTATATATATGCTTTCTGTCCAATAGCTCTGAGTCTTCCCTGGCAAGAGCTGCCCAAGTAAATGAGTAACCACACTAATGGTATTTGTTCTTGGGTTATCTACCAGGGCATTATGTACGGAAATGACCTAGCTGAGTTCCATCTAATAAAAACTCAACCACCAAAAAAAGAAGCTAGGTATTTTTATCCTACTACTATCTGAGTCACATTAGTAAGAAAAACTGGAAGGCTGACAGACTGTTTCTATGACACACGGCAAGCTACTGAGTTACAGCTCATGTAAACCCATAATGCTCACTTCCATACTAAAACTACACTGCATGTGTACATTTTCAAAATACACAGAAGTCTGTTTGAATAGCCACATTTCTATAAATTAGGGTTTGGTGCCAAGTGATAGAAAACCAAATTAGAATACATGTGGTTGCTTTTCCTGTGACTTTTCCTCAGTAGGTTAAGCATTTGACTTCAGCTCAGGTGATGATCTCACAGTTCGTGAGTTCAAGCTATCAGTGCTTGGGATTCTCTCTCCCTTTCTCTCTGTCCCTCCCCCACTTGCACTCTGCTCTCTCTCTCTCAAAATAAATAAAAATAAAACTTTAATAATAAAAAAAAACTAAACTCTTCCCCTGATTTTATGAAATGCAATCGATTATACTAAGACCACAATAGACATAACTCGATATAAGAATCATCATCCCTTGCCTCCTTAATAGATGAGAAAAAGGGATAGAGCAGGCAGTTGCATCCATTCTGAGCAGCAGTGCTGGGTAAAAGGAACATTGGGATTTCTACAGATCCACTCATTTGTGAAACTGCCACCAATGAAATCCATCTGAAGAACTTGCATCTTCGTTCCCAGTAACCAGAAACTATGCGGATAACTAGAATTATGTGCCTTAAAAATTCTAGGAAAAACTCTCAGAGAGGCATATTTGTAGGAATTCAGTAGAAAACTCTTTAAACCAGATTTTTGGTGAAGAGATTTTAGCTTCCAATTTGGCAAAATACAGGAAAAGTGATTTATTAGGCATGTTTTGTGTTCTTCAGAGTTCATACTGTAATTTATATCTTTTCTTTTCAGAAAGATTCATTTATCCATTCACTCACCTAGCCATTCGACCCAAGTCTGCCTACTATCTTTTAGGTACTGATCTAGGCACCGGGAATACGGCAGCGAACAAAACAGAACCAATCTCTACTTTTGTAGAGCTTGTAGTCTAGTAGAGTGGTTAACTGATTCAAACTGCATTTGAGACACAACTTTTAGACATTCTGATCTAAGTGGGGAGAAGGCAAGTGGGGTAGAAAACAGAGTGAAAGAGGTTAGCTCTAGATAAACCCCAGATAAATCCTGGTTCGTGCAGGAACAGGAAGGAAGGCAGAGCGAGTACACGCAGGCTAGTATTGTGGTGATAGGATCATGTGGACGTTCTTTGAAGACTATTTTCTCGGTGAAAGTAAGAAGGAAGACCATCAACTGACAGTGGCGAAGGGTACCAGCGGTTTGAAGAGAGAAGAGAAGGCGTGAATGAACAAGGACATGAAGAACTGTCCAGAGCCTTCAGGGCCCACTTGAGATCAGTGATCATTAATTTACAAGGGAAACCAGGCCAACACGGTCACCCACTTACTCCACCAGGTTCAGTTACTCAAGGGCAGGTACAGGACAAATGAATGGCTGGATTCGGTCAGGGATGGGGTCAAATTCAACAAGGGGAAAGAGGAACACGAGAGCTAAGTATTTATAATCGCATCACGGGACATAAAATGGATAGGAAAGGAAATGGGGAAGACAGGGATAAAGAAGAGGTGTTTTCTTCTTCTCCCTCAGGCACTGATGTTAACTATATTGCTTATCCTTCTAACCTCCGAAATTCCCTCCTTTCAAAATCACTCCGTTCTTTTTCTTTTACAAAAGGTGGCGTGGCTGCTTTTGTTCAGGAATGACCGAGGACAGCCTGCAGTCCTATTTTGCCTTTCCTCGTTCAGGACAAGTTAGCATGCGTGGGGCTCTCAGCATGTAAAGACCAAGACACGCAGTATCATTTTTCCACTTTCGCCACAAAGGAAGAAAAGTCTATTCTTAGTAGAAATCTGGAGAAACAGGCCAAGTCAAACAAATTTGGTCTCGTCTGGTTTCTTTGATAAAGGTATAATCCTTTACAAGAAAAAAAAAGGTACCTGATTTTGTCCCCAGCTTTATTTAAAGTGAAGCATATTCATTTGAGAGAAGATGAAAGAACAGGTACTTGTCTCCTCCCTTTGGGTACAATTAGTAATTGAGATTAGGGGCCAGGAAGACTTACCGCTATGATTTAGGATTTAGAGTCTCTCTTGAACAGAACTATCACTTGACTCTCTGTTCCTCGACTGGCAGGTAATCCGTGCCTTACTTTCCTTGAAACGTCACCGTACGCCATATGAGTCCACAACCCTTTCCCTACAACTGTTATATAAAAACCTCCAGAAGCAAAAGCTTTTTCTATACTCACTTTACAGCAAAACCTCACCTGAACTTTTGTGAAGCTATTTTTTTTTTAATTTTTTTAATGTTTTATTTTTTACAGAGAGAGACAGAGCATGAACAGGGGAGGGGCAGAGAGAGAGGGAGACACAGAATCCGAAGCAGGCTCCAGGCCTCTGAGCTGTCAGCACAGAGCCCGACGCGGGGCTCGAACTCACGGACTGCGAGATCATGACCTGAGCCCAAGTCGGACGCTCAACCAACAGAGCCACCCAGGTGCCCCTGTTGTGAAGCTATTTACAGGCTCCACTTATTCTTAGTTAGAACATTCATTTATTTCACTGTAGAAATCATTAATATGTCTGATTACAGGGGGCTGTCCTGGACCCTACTGTTAGGGATGTTACATGATATATGGTAAATAGAAGGTTAGTATCTTTCCTAAGAAATCAAAAAATTCACGTGGCTCTAAGAGTTTTAAGTAAGGGATCATAGACTGATGGTGATTTTTTTTTTCCTTATTTTAGGAACAAGAACCCAAACTTCTGGCTTTGTCACAGAGTTAATAATAATTCACCTCCATTTACTGAGTGATTTTGATGTACCAGGCACTGTTTTATATAAGTTATTTTACTTTAATTGAACATGGAGGAACGAGTCTTTAAGTCCTAGAGATCTTAGAATTTATGAACCTTAATCCAGGCTTTTCCCCACCTCAGACTCCATCCAGCTGGTCTGCCAGAGTGAGGAGCTGGGCCAGCCATTCCTTGTGCCTGTGTGGTGGTTTTCATTTCTCTTTAATCATAGGTAGCGTATTATTACATGGGTAAAAAGCACAAACCTTACAGTCAGCCAAGCTTGGGTTTGAATTTGCTCCACCTCCACAAATGCCTAGGGCATGTTCCCCAACCTCTTTGCTTAGTCTTTACGTTAGCAAAATGGGGGGAAAAACAGTACTTACCTCACAGGATTGTGAGAATTAAATGACATGATGTCAGTAAAGCACCCAGCTATTTTATAAAAGTACCTGGCTGAGGACTTATCATGTAACTGCAGCTCATGAAATTAGTTTCCCTTAGCCTATCTTGACCAGAAGGCAGGTATAAGATGTTACTTACTTCCTGTCTTACAGCTGTTATTCCATAAACCTTTTTTTCACCAAGATAAAGTGATATTCACGTAATATATGCTTTTCTTGTTTCCAAAGGACCCTTATTATGACTTCAAGAGGAGCTTTACTGACCACTGAATGTCACAGACACACTGCTGGCGTACAGAATTTAGAGCTGAGACAGATGTTAGAGCCAAGTGTGTATACTGATCGACTTTTACATCCCAGACATAGTACACCTCAATTCTTTTAACAAGCCTGACAGGTAGCTATTGTTGTCTCAATTTTTAAAATAAGGGGAGGGGCGCTTGGGTGGCTCCGTTAGTTAACCATCTGATTCTTGCTTTCAACTCAGGTCATGATCCCAGGGTCGTGGGATCGAGCCCCATGTTGGGCTCTGTGCTGAGCACGGAGCCTGCTTAAGATTCTCTCTCTCTTTCTCCCTCTGCTTGTGCCTCTGCTTGTCCCTCCCCTGCTTGTGCATGCTCCCTTTCTCTCCAATAAACAAACAAACAAATAAATAAGGGGAGAATTTTCAGTTTAAGCAATTTGGACAATGTCACAAACCTAGTAAAGAACTAGATGTCTTCATCAAGAGCCAGGAGGAAAACAGTATCTTGTGATACAGCCTAAGCTTCCAACAACAGTCTTAAAACCTTTTTACCTTCTTCCCCAGAGAAAACTGCTTAATACCTTAGTGTTGTAGAATACATTCAAAATAAATACGGTATCTATAATAATTTTTTACAAAAATTGAATCATATTGCATATATTGTTTTATAACCCCCTCTTCCTAACAAAACACTGTAAAAGTTTTTCATGTCAAGTGTTTATCATTTTGGTTCTCATCATGTAATTGAATCCCTAATTATTAATTCCCTCCTCTTGGGCATCAGGTTCTTCCAAGTTGCCATAACTTTAAATCAGTGGTTCTTAAACTTTTGGGTCTTAAATATTATTGAGGACCCCAAAGGTTTTGCTTATGTGGATTATATCTGTCAGTATTTACTGTATTAGAAAACATAGAAAATTTTAAAATATTTCTTAATCAAAAATAATAAACCACTACATGTTAACATACTTTTATGAAAAAATAACAAGCATTTCCAAAGCAAAAGAACATTTACCGAGAAGAGTATCTTTGTCTTACAAGTTTGGAGATCTTTTTAATTCTGGCTTAACAGAAAACAGCTGGATTTTCATAGCAGCTTGAATGCAGCAGCAGATATATGTTGTTTTGGCTGAAGTATATAAAGTAAAAGCTGGCTTCATATGGAGATGAATGGAGAAGTATTTCCATAATGTTTTCAGATAATTTGGGATAGCTCTGACATTAAACCAAAGCTTGACATGTGGTGGTTTGTTTATTAAAGACAAGTGCAGTGGGCAATCTCAAATGGTTATCAATGAACTTTTTTTTAGTCTGTTACATCTAAATAGATCTATTTTGCACTTTGAGTGCATCTTTTATTCAAGCATAATTCTGTGACATAGTCCAATGGTCTTTTGGCAAATAGTGGTTCAGTGGGTTACACAGATCTTCCAGACTCCTAATTTGTAATATTAGGAATTCACATTCTTTAACAGCACAACAAATCTCATCATAAGTCTTTACCATTAGGAAGCCATCAGGCTTGAAGCATCAGATGCAAGTTGTCAAAAATTCTGATTTTTGCTTAAAACGTCCAATTTTATCATTGGCAACCAATACTCTCGGCTGCTTTCCTCGAAGTAAGAGGCTCACTTTGTTCTTTTTGTATAAAATGCCTTGTCAGTTATTCTTTTCAAATAAAAACGGAGTTCCACAAAAAAGCGATGCTTCCACTGGCAAGTCGATCACAAAGTACTTTCTCAAGACAACCACAGTACCTACTGCAGCAGAAGTGTTTGGTGCATACTTTACTTTCCATTTCTCATGAGACAAGTAAAAAAACACGTGTATGCCAAAGTCAAAGGCCCAGATTTAATAAAATTAGTACATTTTACGGCTTCATCAAGGACATTCTTAAGTGAAACTACATGTGTGTGACGGCGAAGAGTACGCTGACACTGTCTTGATTCGTGCTAAGGGCCTGTAGTTTTACCCAGCATCCCATTTGTCCTGTGCGTAATGTTAGTATGTTGACCTCACGGCCCCCCTGGAGGTCCACGAGAACACATGAGAACCAGAGAACACATGGAGAACCAGTGTTCTCAACAATGCTAAAAGGACATTCACAGAGCTACCTCTTGATACACATTCTTAACTTGGGGGATGAAGTCTTAGAAGCAGAATTATTAGAGGAGTTATTATTTTTTTTATATAGTATATATGTTTTTAAGTTTTGATGCACACAGCCGAACTGTTCTCTGAATTGGCTGAAGTAATTTATATCCCCAATAGCAGTCTATGCAGCTATATATTTCCCCTACCTTTGCTAAAAACAGACTTCTGCACCTTTGCCAATTTGAAAGTTAAAAACGGTAACTCTTCTGGACTGTTCTTGCTGCCACGAAGTCCAAGTTGCTCCAGTGTGCACTATTGTGTTTCACCAGAATCTGGTTGTACTAAAAGTGAGCTTGGAGCTTGTAACAGCAAGTTTCTCGCTTCATTGGAAAATGCTTCTAAGTAGTGTTTTCCTGCCCTTAAAAACAGGTGTCCAGTTACATGATTTTTTAGAGTAGGAATGTTATCAGACGGCAAAATTCTCATTTTAAGAATACAGATGTAAACTTTTTAATAGCAATCACAAAGCTGGCCTCCCTCCGTGTTTATTCCAATCTGGGAAGACGGGGTGGTTACAGAATTCCTCCACATAAATTCAGTCCACCTGGCCACAGGAGAGAGGGTAACCTGGACACATTGACTTCATACCAGTTCACTTATTTTCTTTGCAGTTTATTCTTTAAACAAGTCGGTTTTTTTCCTGTGAGCAATAAATCTGAGATAAGTTATTAAGTGATGACCCATGTTTCCCAAAAAACAAACATGCCCTTGTTGCAAATATGCAAGGACCCGGGGAAAACATGAAAAGCAATCTTCTGGGGCGCCTGGGTGGCTCAGTCGGTTGAGCGTCCGACTTCGGCTCAGGTCACGATCTCGCGGTCCGTGATTTCGAGCCCCGCGTCAGGCTCTGGGCTGATGGCTCGGAGCCTGGAGCCTGCTTCCGATTCTGTGTCTCCCTCTCTCTCTGCCCCTCCCCCGTTCACGCTCTGTCTCTCTCTGTCTCAAAAATAAATAAATGTTAAAAAAAAAAAATTAAAAAAAAAAAAAAAAAGAAAAGCAATCTTCTTTTCCATCTCAACTGACGGATAACATGGGCTCTCGGGAAGGTGGCCAACTTGGTTTCGAGGTTTAAGAATCCAACATGATCCAGAATGACTGCAGTCTAGAGCAAACATGTAAAAACAGGCCCACCGGCTCTCAAAAGGAGCGGGATCACTCTGGGAGGCGTTAGCTTTGTGGATGTCACGGTGGGTGACCACCCCTACTTCCCCGGGGCAGGTTTCTCCAGCTTAACAACCCTCGCTGGTGACTCGTGACATTCTCCTGCCGGTCCCCGCAGGTCCAGTACCCTGACAGGCCATTATGAAAAGGCTCTCTAACAGGGCCACTGGCTGTCAGAAGCCACCAGCTGGCCTGCCACAGCCCTGCAGTCGCCAGGGTCCAGCTGCCAGTCTGGGCGGTGCTGTCCATGCTGACGAACGTGCCACCCAGCTGCTGCGTGGTCACGTCCATCTGGAGCTCTCTAGCTAGACAAATCTCTATGCCTGTCAGATCGCTTCAGCAAGCCTTGTTATGCAAATTCAATTACTCAAGTGTGCCCTATTACCGCCGGCTAACTGCTCCTAGAACCAATCTCACACTGACAGTCAGTTCACATTTTTTGCTCACCAAAAAGTACCTCATTTATCCTTGCTTTGCTATTCCCTTGTATCATTAAGCTGAACAGCCAAAGTCCACAGCATTCTAACCTCTCTGCAGTGGGCTACTGTTCTCCACAAAGAGCGCAGAGGAAAATTAATTGCAAAGGAAAACCTTCTAATCAGACATGAGGTGGTGTTAAAGCTGCAGCCTCCCCACGCTTGACAGAGATGGTTTTACTAGCAGAAAGAGGAAATTTAAATCTTAATGACTGAAAGGAAAATCTGGTATTACAAGTTATACTGGACCAAAAAAAAAAAAAAAAGAATCATTAGGAGAAAAGTGCTGTAGTAGTACTTTTACTAATACCCACTTTTAAATAAAAAGGAAAGAAGTGACAAGAAATTTCAGGTAAAGTTCATGTTGGTGGCGCACTGCCTTGCCTACGTTCCCCACTCCCTTCCGCCCTCCCCAGCCATGCACTCCCCACATGCACTCCCTCCAGGCATTTTTCCGCCCTTTTTTCCAGGTACCCTCTTCACCTCCACCCTACAATTGGGTTTCTTTCTCTTTCAATAATTCATGTTAACCAACAAATAATTTGGAGATTGTTTGGATAGGAGTATTCAAAGGCATTTAACTATTTCTAAATGCAGCTTAGGAGGAAAAGAGTCTAAGTAAATGTTTGCTTATGAATCATGCAATGATACAAATACCAACACAAATTTAGCTAAAACAGGTATTACAGAGTGGCAGAATGATATTTGGACCCCAGTCCCCAAGGAATGTTTCTAGCACAGGAATGTTTAGAATCTTTACTGTGAAAATAACAATTTATTGTTGACTGCAAAAGTGAAAGAATGAAGACAGCTGGCCAGGCAAAAGCCAAATTTGAACATATTTCAGATTTAAAGTCTGTAAGACAAGGGAAGGAGGATTACTGGTTTTTTGGTTTCCTTCATTTTCTAACTAAACCTGGAAAGAAATAAGGAAAGGAGGTCCCAGATAAATACAAGGCAAAGAATTTTGTTAAGTCAATATATATACATGATATTTTTAATATCAGTGCATACAGTATCTTTGTATCTATATATAGTATTTTAGATACCTATGGTAAAATATATAGTATATTCAAACATATCACAAAATCATCTTGTTACCTGATAATTTACTAGTTCATATTTCTTTCATTTTGCTTCTAGAAATTACTAACATTTCCTCAATTACATCCAAGGGATCAACACTCTAAAAGCATAAGGTGTTATATTCTCTAGTTACTTTTACTTTTTTACCCTGATCTTGATCAAATAAGAAAAAGTGTAGTGCCTATATGCTTACCCTTATACCCCTAAAATCAAATTTTTTTAAAAACTGCTTCTCAAATGCTTCACTTGTAATGATTTTAAAAACCAAGTATCTTTTACTTTTGGGGAGATGAAGGTTTAACTATAATTTACACAAGTTAAAATTGAAATAGAAAGTAAATTATTCCACTCAAGTATGTAAAAGTATAAATATACTATGTATACAAATCAGGAACCATTCATATTTGTAAGAAAAAATAGCTATCTCACAATAAGACATTTTTTTAACGTGGGAATGACAATATTAGGAAATGAGGTAATATTGAAAACGTGTTTTTAGCTAATGAAATATTTTCATCAGCATGGCATATTTCTATATACTTCTACTTCTAAATTCAAATTAACAAAAAAAGGGTAAGTGAAGTATACTTCTGTTACATTTAGAAATCACTAAGATGCTTATATTTTAATTAGGAGAAACTGAAGATTTATTTTAATTGTTTAATTTTTATGGTGGTGATAGAGCTCAAAACACACTCTCCCAAAATATGGCACCTTGACATATGATGAAATCGGAGAACCCGCAGATGCAGGGAGAACTCTCTGGCCTTCCCCTTCTCCCCTGAGGTAGGTTATAAGACCCTCATGTGAGAGGTACCCTCCCTATACCTAGAGAAACGGAACATCCTTATCTCCAAAGACAGAGGGACTCTGAGAGGAATCCCAATGAACAGGCCTTGTGAAGTTTCCCCCAGTTTACTACCCTCACGTGATACCGTTTGTCCTATCATGTTTTTCCACTTCCCACTTTTTGCCAAACGTGGTCTAAAAACAGCTTTAACCATGCAAGGGGAGGGGGGGTTGTCTTCCTTATGAAGTCTCCCTATTATATAAAACTCATATTAAATAAACTTGTACGCTTTTCTCTTGTTAATCTGTCCTTTGTCAGTCTCCTTTACAGGGCCCCAGCCCCAGGAGAGCGGAAGGAAAAAAAAAATTTTTTTTCTCCCCTACAGTGAATAAAAAAACCTTTCTCCCAAATCTTTTTATATAAAGTAGAAAATCAGTAACTAGGACTCATCCTTAAACTACTCTGCTAGATTCTCAAATTCTTGTCAACTGAGAAATTCATTTTTTTCCTCCTTCATAATTCCAACAGTGATCTAAATAATAAGAGTAATTAACACTATTGAAACCATACTATGGATCAGATAGATACCTTTCTCTAAAGGCAATCCTATGAAGTAGGTCTTATTTATAATGTCCATTTTACAGATGAAGAATCTGAGGAACTGAAATGTTAAGTAACTTGCTCAAGGTCATATGGACAGTTTGCAGCAGGGAAACTAACTTGAACTCCTCTGCCTCCATTTTATGACAGAAACTAAGAGAAAACTAGAAATCAACCAGTTGGTGTAAGACCATCACCAGATTATAAATGTAGTCTTGGGAAATATGCCTCTGAATACAAATTAAACTGAGGACAGTTATGACAGCGGCTTTCTCGATGGCAGGGATTCTATGGTTCATTTCTGGAAATGAGTGAACTTGCCCACCTCTATACATGTAGTCAGCAACGTAAACTTGAGTCCTGACTCCAAATCCCATGATCCTTTCGCATCACACCACACTGCCTCATGTCAAAGCTCTAAAAGTCCTGTTTTGCGAATCAGAGTGCTGATTTGGGTTTCAACATTCCTAAGTAATGTATATTTTTCCACTCCGATTATATTCTGATTACCAGACCATTCTGGTAAAGTCAACCCTGAAGGTGGGGTTTTGGTGAGAAATAGAAAAGGAAAGCTAGAAATCCCATTATTTGATTTTCACAAAAAGGAAAGGCCTTAAAAATGGCGTTACAGTAAGGAATGTGCTCACTTGGGAGATTCAATGGTCGTCTTTTTACAGATCAGTAAGAGTTTTCATCTTATAGGTTACTTCATTTAAGCCTCAAAATAATCAACACAGGTAGACTCGGTATTAATATTCTAACCATTTTTAGCTACACCTAGAAAAGTCAAGGCTCAGAGAAGTTAAATAATTTACCCTAAGCCACACAACAGGTAGTGGGAACAATGAACTCAAATCTGTCTTCAGATTCCTACTATAAAGTGCTCTTCTAACCATACCCAATTTGCTTTCATTCTGTAATTACTTTGCTGCCCCATTAGTTAATCAGAACTTCCTTCCTATGTAAATGTGTCCACTTTACAAAGCACCAAATACCATTTGCCAGATTCTAAATCATCTGGATGGTTTCCTCTTGATTCTTTCAGAAGCATAAAGCACAAACGCACAGGTTCCCCACGGAACAAAGTCAGCCCAAAACAAGCACAATACTTCACAGATTTGAAAAGGAACATCTGCTATCACTTAGCCACCACCCACCTGATCCCTTTAGAGCTCCACACCCACACCTCAGCTGTTTAGTTCTGAAGGTTATCTGTGAATTCCTTCAGAGTCCTAGGTAAGGATCTCACGTAATTCTGTACACCAGAGCGATCACTTTCTTCAAAGGCTGGTTGTAATATTAGCACCTGGAATTAGAACAGCACTTTCTTACCACAGTGAAAACACACTACCAGGAATGGCCAAGTGAAATTATATTTCCAGCCTTTCGGTGAGGCAGCCTAGTGGTTTCCGTCCTTGAATAATCTCCCTCAAGGAACAGAGAAATGGTTAACGGAAGGAGAAAATAGCTCAGGGAAAATGCTATTACTGCAAGAGAGCCGAATCAGTTTTTCTTTTCAGGGGACTAAAATGATAACACCATCGTATTTTGGTACCAAATGGTCTCACTGAAGTCTTCTATTTTCAATTTTAAGCTTAGCTTCCAGCTTTTCTAATCAGAGACACTATATAAATTCTACTGAGTACAAATCACAATTATCATTTAAACACTTCTTGAATCTCAGGTCTCTCCATAAGTTTGGGGAGGACCTGGGCCCTGTCAACTCATTTCTATGTCACTGAGCTGCCGGCAAGTTCTGGCTGCCTCCGTGAGCAACACAGGTGCTTTCATCATTTACTTTTATTACCTGCAAGTATTTGCATAAGACACAATGGAAGGCATTTACAAAGAGGGCATTTTTCTACAAAAGTACAACTAAATCTGCCTTCTTGAAACAGTCTAACAATTTGCTTGTTAGCCTAGGAAGAGAGACATTACCTTTTTAACATGCAGTTAGGGGCTTCCAAATACTAAATATATTACTCCCTTAATTTCTCATACGATCCTTTTCTACCCGCTCCCCCCAATCTATGTAAATGCTTTTGTGAATACAGTGATTCTGGAAGAAACTTCCCGTGTCTCGCCAATCTGGCCCATCTCATTCTTGCCACTTCCCCCTCCCCTTACAACCAGAAATGTCAAAATTCAGAAGAATCAAACTGCCACAGTTAAGCAAAAACATGTTACTGCATGCTTCTGTGTCCTTGCACGTGCTGTATTCCTGCGGCCTGAAAACAGGCCTCCTTTTCTCCCCTTAGCAAATTTCTATTTATCTTTTAAAATGTAATTTAGACCTCATCTATTCCAAAAAGTCAATCATGAGATGTCCCTAACTAGATCAATAACTTCACTTTGAATGTTGTGTATGTTACATTTAATACAATGCGTTGCTTTATGAATATGCATCTGCCTCGTCTAATACATTATGATGACCTTGAGAGCCCATTCATATCTTTCCCAGCACCCAGCAGAGTATAGGACATACACAGGAACTGCTCAATAAATGCTTGCTGGATGAAGGGACATGGAAGAATAAAGAACATAAATATGATGAAAAGGGAGTGGATTTTTAGTCAGGAAACAAAAAGAGAAAAGATGGGAAGAAATGGAGGATAGGAGTAAAAATAATAAAGCAAACTATTGGCACCAACTTGTCTATTTTTTATCCCAAAAGCTGCACCTCTACCTGGCTCCGTCCAAGCTAGGAGTTACTCTTAGTGTAGTGAATTTCATAGGCTGACCTTGTAATGCCTAAATCTAAAGTACTTGGAGGAAAACAACCGAACACACAATCATATTACCACTTTTCCCGAAGCCATGACTCTAGCTCAAGCTACCATCCTCCTGTGCCTGGCCTGTCGTCACAGACTCCCAGTTTGTCTCCCAGCTTTTACTCCCTTTTAGAAAATCCAAATCTGATTATGTTGCCTCCCTGCTTAACATGTTCAAGGTTTCCCAGTGTTGTTAGCGTAAAGAACAAAATGAGTAGCAAGACTCAAGGCCAGCCCAACTCTTGAGCAGCAACGACACCACGCTTCCCTGCAAATGTGCCACCCTCTGTTTGGAATATTCTCCTGTGCCTAATTCATTCCCTCTTGAAGGCCACAAATCAATGGTTACTTTGTCCAACAAGACCTTCCTGACCCCCAAGAGAATCTCCCTATCTATATACTCTTTAGCCCAATGTATCCCCACTGTACCACAGTAACAAAAATACTGTACAGTTTTTCATGATAAAATCAGTATCTGTCTCCCCTCAACTAGATTATAAATTCCACTAGGGCAGGGACCGTGCCTGTGCTGATTGTTCACTTTCTAGTGCCAAGGTAGTGTCTACCCATACTAGAAACATAGTAAATATCTGTTGAGTAAATGAATAATGAAAACACACATGAAGTAAAAATCATGGCATACTTCCTTAACATATTTTTTTAAATCTCCCTCAAACCAAATGCTACCATTGTGTTTATGATCAAAGCTATAAAAGCATTCTTATTAATATCGGGAACATGACAAACATTATTATCACTACTATTATTCAACATTGTTCTGGAAGTATCAACCAATGTAATTAGTTATGTGAGAAATAAGAGATCTAAAATTTAGAAAACAAGCAAAATTATCATTTTTAGAACTGGAAAATCCAAGAGAACCAACTGAACAACTACTAAAACGTAAGAGAATTCAAAAAGGAATTTGAGTTCAAATTAATATGTAGAAATCAATACTTCTCATATTTGCAAACAACAGTTGGAAATATTTTTTAAAAAAGGGAAAAGAGAGGGCTCCGTGTATACCAACAACAATAATAAAGATAAAAACACTTTGGAATAAACTGCCCAAGAAATGTTCAGGATACACATGAAGAAAACTTTAAAATCCTAGTAAGAGACATAAAAGATACCAGTAATGAATAAATGTTACTCTTAGACTTGCTTGTGTAGATATATCAATTTTCCATAAGTTAATCCATAAACTCAATGCAATCCCAATCAAGATATTAATAGAATGTTTTGGGAGGACCATGATAAAATGACTCTCATGTCTATTTAGAATACACAAGCAAAAATAGTCGGAGAATTCTGAAAAGGAGAAACGACCAATAAAAGGCTACCCTCCCAGGTAGGGTAAACAGGAAAAGAAAGCGACACAAAGTAAAAAATGTCCTACTTATGAAAGAATCAACAAGGAGATATAAATATGAGTAGAGAGACCTCAGAATAGGCCCAAATATATGTGGGAGTTGAGTATATGAAATTAATGGAGTTTCTAAAATTAATGGTGAAAGATGGGTTTTTCAATACATTGATTTATTTTTTTTATTTAAAAAAAATTTTTTTAAACGTTTATTTATTTTTGAGACAGAGAGAGACAGAGCATGAACGGGGGAGGGTCAGAGAGAGGGAGACACAGAATCTGAAACAGGCTCCAGGCTCTGAGCTGTCAGCACAGAGCCCGATGCGGGGCTCGAACTCACAGACCGCAAGATCATGACCTGAGCCGAAGCCGGCCGCTTAACCGACTAAGCCACCCAGGCGCCCCTCAATACATTGATTTAAAAAAGAAAAAATAATCTGAGGGTGCTTAGGTGGCTCAGTTGGTTAAGCTGCCAGCTCTTGGCTTCGGCTCAAGTCATGATCTTGCGGTTTGTGGGATCAAGCTCCACATCGGGCTCTGCACTGACAAGTGCTAAGCCTTCTTGGGATCCTCTCTCTCTCTCTCTCTCTCTCTCTCTGGCCTTCCCCCACTAGCTCTAACTCTTTCTCCCAAAATAAATAAATATTTTTAAAAAATAGAAAAAAGAAAAAGTAAGCTAGGTATTCACCCCATTCCTTCCACCATAATAAATCCCAAATGAATCAAAAATTTAAATTTTTAAAAATAAAAACATAAAGCAAAAGAAAAATGTGTAAATCTTTTTTTAATTTTACAATCTTGGCGAGGAGAAGGCCTTTCGAAACAAGTCATAAAAGTGAGAAGCCCTTACGCTGAAAACTATAGAAAGCTAACGAAAGAAACTGAAGAAGACACAAAAAAAATGGAAAAAGATTCCATGCTCTTGGACAGGAAGAACAAATATTGTTAAAATGTCGATACTACCCAAAGCAATCTACATATTCAATGCAATCCCTATCAAAGTAACACCAGCATTCTTCACAGAGCTAGAACAAATAATCCTAAAATTTGTATGGAACCAGAAAAGACCCCAAATAGCCAAAGCAATCTTGAAAAAGAAAACCAAAGCAGGAGGCATCACAATCCCAGACTTCAAGCTATACTACAAAGCTGTAATCATCAAGACAGTATGGTACTGGCACAAGACCAGACACTCAGATCAATGGAACAGAATAGAGAACCCAGAAATGGACCCACAAACGTATGGCCAACTCATCTTTGACAAAGCAGGAAAGAATATCCAATGGAATAAAGACAGTCTCTTCAGCAAGTGGTGCTGGGAAAACTGGACAGCGACATGCAGAAGAATGAACCTGGACCCCTTTCTTACACCATACACAAAAATAAACTCAAAATGGATGAAAGACCTGAACATAAGACAGGAAGCCACCAAAATCCTCGAGGAGAAAGCAGGCAAAACCTCTTTGATCTTGGCCGCAGCAACTTCTTACTCAACACATCTCCAGAGGCAAGGGAAACAAAAGCAAAAATGAACTCCTGGGACCTCATCAAAATAAAAAGCTTCTGGGGCGCCTGGGTGGCTCAGTTGGTTGAGCATCCGACTTTGGCTCAGGTCATGATCTCACAGTTCATGAGTTCGAGCCCCGCGTCGGGCTCTGTGCTGACAGCTCAGAGCCTGGAGCCTGCTTCCGATTCTGTGCCTCCCTCTCTCTCTGCCCCTCCCCTGCTCATGCTCTGTCTCTCTCTCTGTCTCAAAAATAAATAAAACATTAAAAAAAAATAAAAAGCTTCTGCACAGCAAAGGAAACAATCAGCAAAACTAAAAGGCAACCGACAGAATGGGAGAAGATATTTGCAAATGACATATAAGATAAAGGGTTAGTATCCAAAATCGATAACACCAACTCAACACCCAAAAAACAAATAATCCAGTGAAGAAATGGGCAAAAGACATGAATAGACACTTCTCCAAGGAAGACAACCCATCATGTGCCAACCGACACATGAAAAAATGCTCCACATCACTCATCATCAGGGAAATACAAACCAAAACCACAATGAGATACCACCTTACACCTGTCAGAATGGCTAACATGAACAACTCAAGCAACGACAGATGTTGGCGAGGATGCGGAGAAAGAGGATCTCTTTTGCATTGTTGGTGGGAATGCAAGCTGGTGTAGCCACTCTGGAAAACAGTATGGAGGTTCCTCAAAAAACTAAAAATAGAACTACCCTACAACCCAGCAATTGCACTACTAGGCATTTACCCACAGGACACAGGTGTGCTGTTTCGAAGGGACCCATGCACCCCCATGTTTATAGCAGCACTATCAACAATAGCCAAAGTATGGAAAGAGCCCAAATGTCCATCGATGGATGAATGGATAAAGAAAATATATATACATACATACACACAATGGAGTATTACTCGGCAATCAAAAATGAAATCTTGCCATTTGCAACTACATGGATGGAACTGGAGGGTATTATGCTAAGTGAAATTAGAGAAAGACAAAAATCATATGACTTAATTCATATGAGGACCATAAGAGACAAAACAGATGAACATAAGGGAAGAGAAACAAAAATAATATAAAAACAGGGAGGGGGACAAAACAGAAGAGACTCATAAATACGGAGAACTAAGGGTTATGGGAGGGGTTTTAGGAGGGGGATGGGCTAAATGGGTAAGGGGCATTAAGGAATCTACTCCTGGAATCATTGTTTCACTATATGCTAACTAATTTGGATATAAATTTTAAAAAATTAAAAATAAAATTAAAAACAGCGACATGGTAACTCCATAAACAAGCAAAACAATATAAAAGAAAAGCTCTTAAAAAAAAAAAAAGTCAGAAGCCCTAAAAAGACTGACAAATTCAATGACATAAAAATTCAAGACCTCTGGGGCGCCTGGGTGGCTCAGTCGGTTAAGCGTCTGACTTCGGCTCAGGTCATGATCTTGTGGTTCACGAGTTCGAGCCCCGCGTCGGGCTCTGTGCTGACAGCTCGGAGCCTGGAGCCTGCTTCCGATTCTGTGTCTCCCTCTCTCTCTGACCCTCCCCCCATTCATGCTCTGTCTCTCTCTGTCTCAAAAATAAATAAACGTTAAAAAAAATTTAAAAAAACAATTCAAGACTTCTGTATTTCAAAAAGTACTATAAACAAAATGAATACAGAAAAAAGAACTGGCTGAATAGATTTGTAACGTATATATTTCCCTACACATATTTTCATTAAAATATAAACTCCCTAAGAGCAGGAATGTGTATGTGAGTGTTGGGGGGTTACTTCTCTTTGGTGTTTTCCCAGGCTTAGACTAATAGTACATGGTAGATAAGTTGACAAATACTTGTTGAATAAATGAATGAGCATTTGACATTCATACACATCAACTGGAAGCAATCAATGCCTAGCACAGTGCCCAGCACACCTAAGTACTCAACAAATATCTGCTGAATGAATAAATCCAATAAAAACATATTCAAAGGATAAGAAGACACAATCGCTGAAAAAAAAAACAACAAATGGTCAGGAAACATTCTTAAAAAGCTCAAACTCATAATTTGGAATTTAAAAAAAGGAAAGAAAGAAAATCAAAACCACGCTGTACCATTTTTTCACTACCAGACTGGAAGAGAAATGTAAAGACAGTGTTGACAAGAACATTAATAAATAGCTTCCTATGCTGTTAATAGATTAAACTTTGGTGAAAAAATTGGCAACATCAACCAAAACTTAAGATACACAAGCTTTTAACCCAGTAATTCCATTTCTTAGAATTTCTCTTACTGATAAATTCATACATATACTGTACATGAAAAGATGTATGTTCAAGAATATTCAGGGTAGCCTTTTCACAATAGCAGAAGTCTGTCCACTTAATAGAATGTTTCAGAATAATTAAAAAGCATAAAATAAATGTTTTATATATTATGACGCATTAAGCTACATTAAATGAAAAACAAGTTGCAAAAAAAGAATCCCATTTTTGTCTTTTAAAAGTGTGCGTACGCAGAATCAAATAATGAAATATTTTTAAAATACAAAGATGAGGTATTCAACTAGAATATAGAAAAGTTTTAGGAAGAGATGGGAGATAAGAGTATTCATTTCATGAAAAAATTCTGAAGGGAAAAACAAGCAAACAACATGAAAACAAAAGCAGGAGGAATACAAGTATACAGAGGAAGATTTTTTTAAATAGAAGTGTGACAAGAAAAGCTGATGGCCCTGGGAACCCATATTAATTAATATTAATCCATATTAATGCATATCCTTTCCTCCAAAAAGGATGCTGAGATAGTTTATGACACAAACACGTGGACTGTAAGCACTAAGCAGAAGGAAAGCGGGTCCTTCACACTCACCATGTATCCCAGTGTCTGGCAGACAGTAAGGACTAAATAAATACACGATAAGTGAAAGCTACGAGTGAGAATGGAAACCATACAGTAGGAGGGAAGGCTGGGAAGATGATGATTATTACTGGGTGCCAAAATCTACCTTTGATTTCCTAGCGACCTCAGTAAAAGGAAAAACTTGATACTGCAAGCCAATAATCTTCCAACAGGTATACATGCTACTAACCCTCCACTGTGGGAAGCGCTGCCAGAATAAACCAGATTCATTTGCATCCTCTACCTCAGGTGTTGTAACCACAAAGACCTGAGTGTGCTTCAGACACCACTGAGACTACCCAGTATTCCAAATATGGTTCACCACTTTTCCTCAACACTAGTGAAAAGAAGGGGCTCAAGACTGTGGACACTCCTACTATCCTTCACTACATTGCTGCTATAAAAGCAAAGCTAGAACATGAAAGATAAAGGAGTTAGAAAAGGAAGTTTCAGATACAAAAACGAGTCAGCTTTTAATTCCCTAAGTTAACACTTCATTAATGCAAATAACTGAAATCGAGGATGATAATTATCCACACATCACCCCACAGATTCAGTTCAGGTTACAACTTTATACCCAGATTGCATCCAGTTGATCTAGAATGAGAATCCCTCAAGAAAGGAGGGGCGCCTGGGTGGCTCAGTCGGTTAAGCGTCCGACTTCAGCTCAGGTCACGATCTCGCGGTCCGTGAGTTCGAGCCCCGCGTCGGGCTCTGGGCTGACGGCTCAGAGCCTGGAGCCTGTTTCCGATTCTGTGTCTCCCTCTCTCTCTGCCCCTCCCCCGTTCATGCTCTGTCTCTCTCTGTCTCAAAAATAAATCAACGTTAAAAAAAAAAAATTTAAAAAAAAAAAAAAAAAAGAAAGGAAAAAAAAAAAAAGTCTTCAAAAGCCAGGTAGTTAGGTTAGGATTTCCTATTCTTAGAGACAAGTTTATTTGTCAAAAGGATTGGAGCAAGCATTTGTTTCAATACAATATCTAAGTGGTGGCTAATACCTCTCAACTCCAGTGTGGATAAACCACAGATGTGCATAAAAGCTATTAGAAGTAGATATCATAAAAGTTATACTAGTCAAATTAATCAGAATTAAACTAAAAAAAAGTATGGCCAAAGAGAGACACGCCTCTTAGAATATTAGAAATATGCACAAAGAAGTCTCTTTAGCAATAAAACTAAGGACACCATATCCCTTGAATAATCTTTCTGGAAACACAAGATAATTGCATAACCTCTTTGCTTCCATTCTTATTTTGCAAACTAGGAACAATTCTTCATCATGTAGACATCTTTCCCTGTATGCTCTGAGGGAAAAGGCTTGATAATTTCTGCCATTTATATTATTGCAGACAAAACTGATCATTTCTCATTTTTACTCCTAAACCTTTTTAAAAGAAGAGGAAAAAATCACAAGCATCAATGAAAAGTACATGTTATTATTGCTGATCTGTTGACGGGCTTGTTGCCCTCCAACAGTCTGAGTACTATGACTCCATTTTCTTCAGGAAACTGAAACAAAACAAAACAAAACAAAAAAACAGTAATCTTTCCAGATCAAACTTCCACCAAGCAGTTTTAGTACAACATTTATCATACCTAGCAAAACCACCAGAGGACAACTCCATCTGCTACAACAAAACAGAGAAAGATAAAGGTCTCCAAACACTTAATAGCACTTTCCAAAAAAAGGGCCATAAACCTAACACCACTGAAAGAGAAATGCAATCTGCACTTTGCAGACCTAGACAGGAATTGCTTCAATACTATCTTTTTCCCTCTTCCTTGCCATAAAAACTACCCACCCCTAGTTGTGATGTACAGATCTACATCCCAAGACTCTTAGGAGATTAAGAACCCACAGTGCCAACAAAGACAGGAAACGAGGACTTCTTTCCCACACAGGCTTTATCGCCATTTCATTTCAATAATTATGTATTGAGTGAACACTGAAAAGTAAAGCAAAGAGTATGCCCACTCAGAAACACAATCAAGAAAAAGTAAGTACAACTCAAACTAGACATACAACAACACAATCACCCCTGTCAAACCAAGATCAGATACAGAACACCTTAACAGAATATGAGAATGATCCCATTCATTCATTTTAAATCATCACTGGGAAAGATTAAGGAGCCCATCATAAAGCAAACACAATATCAAAGACATGAGTTCACATTTGAGTAGATGACCTTAAGAGTCCATCAAAGCTGTGGTTTGGGGTCCAGGAAAAAAAGTTTACCAAATGCCTTCCTTGAGTCCAATTTAAAGAAGGGTTGAAAGGAAGGAATTTCAGTAGGAAACACAGAAAACAAATAAACAAACAAACAAAACACAGAAGCAATTAGATAAATTTTTCATCCTAAACTTCATTTTGAATCCTTTACATTTACTTTTTTTTAGTTTTTAAAATTACGACTAAAATGCAGCAGGGAAAAGTAAAATAATGCAAATAAAAATTAAGTATCAATGACTCAAAAACTGGGGGGGTGGATTCAGAAAGGTTTTTTTCTCCCTTCAAAAAAAATGTTTGCATGAAAAACAAAAGATTTGCCTGAAAAATTGTAAGTAGATATCTGTTGGTCCTCTCTTTGTAATTGTGCATACTGTGGTATCATATAAAAAATTCAAGAACATTTAAAATCAGACATAAGTAAAAGGTAAGTCTATCAACCTTCATTTTTGTTATCGATTGGAAAAAAATTCAACTTAAGTTACTATGGGATGTGAAGGAAAATACCAGAAAAATAACCTATTTCTTATATGCTAACATTTTGTCTGGCAGGGTAGAGGAGAAGTGTCAGGTGAAGATTCACACCCACACAGATGCACGTCTATGATTCTCAATGGAAAATAAGTGGGAAATACTAAATGGTTAGAGCGTGAAACCACAAACAGCTCATTTCCACAGCACCTTCTCCCAAAACTCATTCCCCAGTTGTGAGCCTCATATCCACAGGACACATACTGCAAAGTAAAATAAAAACCAGCAACTCCTTACTTGGGAATTTATTTCGAGTTGATTTTGGGGTTCAACTGTTTTGTAAATAGACTTCATAAGGATGTTCAGCATGGACATCAAAATTAGCATTCTAAAGCGCTTTCTTTCCCCATTTTTTTAAACTTTACATCCACATATAATTGAGAGTACTTATAAATTCTCTAGTTCTCTCCCTTAAACAACAAAAACAAAATGGGTATTTTTCTTTTGGGGTCCTTACTTTTCTTCACCCTCATTACTACAGTTTCCCCATTAACATCGGAAGAACACAAGAGCACTGCTGTATGCTCACATTAGCATACTTCCTGAAATATCACAGTTCACCCTTTTAAAAATCACAACCTTAATCTTCAAAAACCACATCACCATTTAAAACTGATATACAGAGGGGCGCCTGGGTGGCTTGGCCGGTTGGGCGTCCGACTTCGGCTCAGGTCATGATCTCACGGTCCGTGGGTTCGAGCCCCGCGTCGGGCTCTGTGCTGACAGCTCAGAGCCTGGAGCCTGTTTCGGATTCTGTGTCTCCCTCTCTCTCTGCCCCTCCCCTGTTCATGCTCTCTCTCTGTCTCAAAAATAAATAAACGTTAAAAAAAATTTTTTTTAATAAAAAAAATAAAAATAAAACTGATATACAGATAAAGAGCAAGAATTGCTCTTTTTTTTTTTTTTCTGATGAAGAATCTCATTATCATTGGCCACTTTGGTTAGAAAAATAACATCACTGAGGTTAAGCAAAACTAAATTTGAACTTCATCCTGTCATAATCAGATGACCCACAACCAAAAGCAGGAAAAAAGGAAAACCACACAAAAATACATTTGGCTAAACTCCAGTTTTCATCACTATCCAGTTGGATGATTTGCTGACCAGTAATAATCCTTACTCTCTTGGAACTTTACCCCAGTAAGGGCCAGAGTCAGAATAGCGCTTTTTTTCTTGCCAGAAATTTCTTGCCACTATTCTCTGCTCTGCCTTTTCTACCCTTTCCTTTCACAACAATCTATCTAGTAAGCATTTCTAGAAACAATTTGGATATAACAAGTGGGAAATATTAAGAATAAAGACAGCAAGGGGTGCCTGGGTGGCTCAGTAGGTTGAGCGTCCGGCTTTGGCTCAGGTCATGATCTCACAGTTTGTGGGTTCGAGCCCTGCATGGGGCTCTGTGCTGACAGCGCAGAGCCTGGAGCCTGCTTCGAATTCTGTGTCTCCCTCTCCCTCTGCTCCTCCCCTGCTCATGCTCTGTCTCTCTCTCTCCTTCAAAAATAAATAAAAACATTAAAAACAAATTTAAAAAAAGAAGAAAGAGAGCAAAGTGAAATAAAAGAAGCTTCACACAGGACTACCAAAAAAAAAACCCCTGAGAATTGGTATGAGGCTCTTCTTCACTGCTGTAAGCTATAGTAACAAGAGTAGTGGTTTGTTTTTCCCTGTTGAACATGCCACTATGAGGGAAAGGGCTCCTCCTCATTTGTCTTTCCTAACTACCGCCAATCATGTTTGGAGCTAGAAATCTGTAAGGATGAAACCAGACGTATCAGACCATTTAAACACCTAAAATTCTCAGGGTTCCGTTTATTCTCCAAATATGCACTAGCATTTCAAACTTCGGCAAACTTGGTTTTTTTTTAAAATTCAGAGAAAAAGTGGCAAAGCAAAATGTCATAAACCTCAGATCTCCTTACAGCCTTCAGTGAAACCTGTGTCGTATAGTTAGACTATGATGAGTATGGGTTTGTTTGTTCACTGTTTTTAACATAATCTGAACTAGGTGCAGAAAGTATCTTTCAGAGTTACCTTCAGGATAAAACTGTTAAAACACACACAACACACACACAACACACACACACACACACAACACACACACACACACACACACACACACACACCTGCACTATTGTTAAAGGTTTTTTGTTAAAAGCTGTTGAGAGGGATTTCTTTAGTAATATGACTGAAGAACTGTGCATATTGAGAAAGGTAAAAAATATTGAGAAGATAAAAATCATCAATTCCCAACACATTATAATCCAGTAAAACACCAAATGGTAGGTGTAATGTCAAATAAGACTAAACAGTATACTTCATTATTATTATTATTGCACAATAAGCTTTATACACTATCAGTCTTAAGTCTTAATGTTGAATACTATAAATATACCAAAAAAGGCTACATGCACACTGAAAATGGATATTTTACAAAGGCCAATTTCTGGTATTTAAAAAGTTGTGACTAAATAATTTATTTTGGAAAATAACAAATTTAAAACACAAGTTAAAAGAGAAAGCATATGTGAAACTGTCCTGTATAAGATACCCTTTGGCTCTTTTTAACACCCAACTTCTAAAAGACCTTCCAAGGAAGTTATTTTAGGTTTAAAACTTAATGGCTTTTACTTCCGGTTCCACATTTTCTTGTCTCTTATTCCTGTGGTTGACTAGATTCAAGCATATGAGACCAAAAACAAAACTGCTTTCAATTACTTGCGTGGACTTTTTTAGTCGACTACTAATTCCTTCTATATTTTGATTTGAGGCGGAGTATGTCACTCAATGGTGCTATCAATGGAGCATGAAAAAGCATTTCTACTGATTCCATTTTTAAATAAACAAATCAAAGCCTAGCTACCTAAACAAGTGCCACACTTGAAGTTATTAGTCCTATCACAATATTCTAAAATCTTCTACCTAAAATGCCTTCTTTTTGCTACATCAGGCTAATTCTTACAGTAAGTACATGTTGTCATGTGGTCCCTTCCTAAAAAAGCCTCAACTTCCTCACTAAAAAATAAGGGTAATCTGCATTTCATGAGGCTGCTATAAGGATTAAATGGTTTAAAATACATAAACTACCCAGCATCATAGCCTGAAACACCAAAGGTACTTAATAATAAATATCAGTTGCTGTCTCCTAGAAAATTCTATATTATGAAACTTTTTTAAGGTGTTAAATTAAAGTAATGCTATTTTGAATCCATTTATTGATAAGGCCATGTACAATTTTATGCTTTCCACTCTAAAACGGTCATATTTTTTTCTCAAGGAAGCTGGAGGATGGGAGCGGGGCTGGGGGGGCAGGAGACAAAAACTGAAAAACAACACAGATGTTTTTGCTGTTACTTTCATTCTCTTATTTTGTTGATAAGCTTGACTTTTTATCACTTTTATTATCTATTTTTCCAAGAAATGTATTTTTCTTGTTTTGTTTTGTTTTGTTTTGTTTTAAGAAGTCTAAAACTAAGCAGATACCCTACGCCAAAGCACACCTCGGAGTGGGTATCTTGGTTGCTGAACACTTTGCAGATTAAGGTCTCAGTCTCTTTAAAAGATTATTGACAACTAAGCATTCTCTCACAGTTATGAATTATTTCATACCTCTTGAAGGTTAAACTTGGTTAACTTTATATGCAAACATACTTTTTCATTCTTTGCGCTCAACCCTGTTGTTTTCTATGCCACAGAATCCCCTGATGACTAAACTCGCCACCTCTTACTCTCAACTTCTCAACACCCTCTTGTCCACGCCAACACCCACGCCTCTGGAAGAGATGCCCGGCATTGTTTGCGGAGTTGGAAACAATACACTTCCACTGGGGTTAATTTACATCAGATGCTGCCTGGCCTGGGGAGCGGAGTGCTGTCTTTTTTAGCCTCTTTCTTCTCCGGCTCCCGCCTCCCTTTTTTAATTTAAATTACCCTTTTTATTTTAAAAACTTCTGGATGTTTTATTACCTTGGCAGCTTCACTTTTTCTCTGGACTGACTAAAAAGGTAAGTTTAAACAGTTTTCCCCAGGTTAATGTCTTTTCTTTTTTTACACGTGCATCTGACAACCAGAATCTATAGTGTTAAAAGTACAATGATGATGGTGCATTTTTACCACGCTAACTCATGTTGGGCACAATTTCACTGTTCTTTGTAACCTAAATATACAAAAACCAAAAATGTTATTTTATATGCAGTTAAATTGGCCGTTCTCTAACCATCTTGATTAATAGCAACACATGCGCTGCTAAAAGGATAGGACAGGATTTGATGCTTGCTTTTGCTGGTTCCATGCTTTTTTTTTTTTTTTCCAGAAAACCATACATTATACATACAAATACAGTAAGTCATTGTTTCCTTGAGTAATATTTAAAAGTATTTAAATGTTGAAATCTAGTATTAAAAATATTCTAAAGCCAGCTTTTTGAAAGCCAAAAGTCTCCAAAAATTGTAGATTTAAGAAATTGTTCAGATATCTGAAAAAGAATAAAGTATGATAATTATCTTTAATAAAGTTACAATTAAAACCATCTAGGGACCCAAATCCTAACCTTCCAACCAAATTTCACTTTATTAAATATTTTATCTAAAATCACGTAAGTTAAACACGTTTAGCCAACAGTTTAAAAATAAGGTATGCAAAGACTCCCGGCACACGCAAATGACACAAATCATTAAGAATCACATTTCAAATTTACAACACTTCCAACTGTGCGATTCCATAAGTATGAGTACATGATTTTAACTTTTAACATTTACTTTCTGCACCACTTTTTCTTCTCTTCTCAAACTAGCTCCCCCTACACCCCCCAACATACATATAAAATAGATCATTTAGGCCGGTGGTATTTTAGTACATCGCCCCTCCTCCTCCACTTAGACAGTCTTGCCTTTTATATCTATGTGGAGGTTCCCATGGCAACACTCACTTACACCAATACTATTTCCAACTGAAATGAAAGAAGCCAAAATCTAAATGCTCCATTACCAAATTACACACACCCTGAAACGAGTAAGGATTTTTTTCCTATTATTTTTTAATGAAAAAGTAGGTTTCTGGAATTTCTGCAAAAAAAGTCATTTAATATTACAGAAATAACTAGAAAAACAGAGACATTGTAGGCAATTTTATATATGCATATTATTACATGAGATTTGCATGGGCTTTCATTACATAAAACTGATATGCTGATCCAAGAGGTTTACTCAGTTACCATTATGAATAGTAAGTATAATTTTTACTAATCCAGTCTACTGTATCAAATTCTTTTTTTTTTTTTTTTTTTTTTTTTTTTTTAATGTTGGCTACATAGCTCACAAAAACCCTGGTGAGAAATTCTAACAAAACAAGCCAAGAAGCAATTCATGGGCAGCAGGAGGCAATTCCAGAACACAGGCACAATCTATAAAGAGAAACCACTACAGCTTTTTGATGTTAAATAAGTAGGAATATCAGCATACAACAAAGCTAAGAAACAGACTGTTGTATCAAGTTTAAAAGTAAAATATTCAGGGTCAAATGTCTTGAGTACCTTTGTCTAGACTATTTTCAAATGTGCCACTTTTAAATTTTTATAATTGTTAAAACACAATTCTCTTTTTGTAATACTGAAATTTGTATATATTTAGTTTTAGTACAACACACATTTCAATCAAGTTATTCAAAATATAGAGAAGGGGGGGGGTATGGGTGTGTGTGTTTAAAAGCAGGAACATCAAGGTGGGAGGTCAAACATTTACTTTGAAAACATATACATTTCTTAAACAGGTTGTGCACACTTCTAAGAAGCCTCGACAGAAGAGGCAGGAATATAAAATGAGTAAAATTTCATAAAGCTTTTTGATAAATGATCAAAGCTAAGCATTAAACATCTCTGCATGGTGAATACACTTTTTAAAAGGGTAAAAATCAACAGAGTGCACACTGAACTTTATTTATTCAACATATCATAGCACCTAGATAGGTTGTATTAAATAATTTGTTTCTGTACAGTTTATTAATATATGCAGGTTCATAAAAAAAGAACAACGTATATTTTAATTTAAAAATTATACTTTTATAAAATTTATAATGAGGGTTTTTTTTCTTGCTTTTACATTATCACTTTCTTAAAATGAGCTGTTTTCGAAAGACTATAAAGACTCCCTCAAAACCAGTACAGGAAACTGCAAGAATTTACTTTCCCAAAAGCAGCTTTTAACACATGAGCATGGACTGCCTAATGAATCTCATAGTTAGGCTTGTGAGAAGGACCCACTTGCACCTTTCAGAGGTCTTTCCCTCTTTTTAAAAATTCCCATACAGGGAAACCTGCTGACACTTTTTTTTTTTTTTTAATAAGGGCTGGGGTGGGTTTGAGTGTGTGTGCGTTGGGGGAAGGGGTGATTTGCCGAATTGGGGAGTCTCTGCAACATTTGTGAGGGTTTTTATAGGCAGGATCCTCTCTCGGGTGTTTAGAAAAGCAAAACAAAAATAACCAACTGTTAAATGTTCGCTTTACCTAAAAAAAAAAAAACCTAGCAATCCTCTGCTCATGTATCAACATTTTACTTTC
The DNA here is from genome assembly GCF_018350195.1 of Panthera tigris. Taxonomy (NCBI): domain Eukaryota; kingdom Metazoa; phylum Chordata; class Mammalia; order Carnivora; family Felidae; genus Panthera; species Panthera tigris. Next base: position 118,193,942 of record NC_056661.1, read on the forward strand.
AATATTCACCACCTAAAAGCAAACATTTGCAGCATTCAGAAATCTCTTCAGGTCTTTGGAGACATTTAATCAACCTTGGTATCAGATGTATTTTTAAGCCAACTTCAAAGGCAAAATCTAGCAAAACGATTACGACCTCTCTTGAACAAAAAGGAATTTATTTTGAAAACCTCCCTTTATCACAAGCAGGTTTGGATGCAATGCCACCTGGTGGCACAAAAAAAACTCTTAACTAGTCTTAGGTTTTTAGAAACTGAGCTGTTGAAACTCCAACCATCCCTTAGAGTACTCTACCCTCTCCCAAACAAGTTATTCATCCCACAGTTTAACAACAACGATCGTTTTTATTTAAAAAACCTTAAAATTGTTAAGGAATTAAACGCAGGTGACAATTGCTTCAATGTTTAAATACCATAACAGCAGCAAAATATTGCTTCAAAAGCCTAAATTATACCAAAACTTCAATTTTTAAAAGATGAAATGTTTAAGAACGGGGGTAGGGGGACGGCAAGGATGGAGTAACCGAGCTGCTTTGTAAAATTACACTGTATAATTAATTCCATGGTAAGAATGTTTTTATGGTGTGTTTTGGTGACCTTTTATTACCATCAAGTTCACAATGCTGGTGGGCTGCCTTTTAATCCCTCCGCAGACAAAGGCCCTAAATAAACACAGATCCCTTCCTGGGAAAAAGTCCACTCTGGTTAAATGGTAAGGAAATGAGTAAATCATTAGTAATCTTTAAAGCCAAAGCTATAAACTCAAGTTACCTTAAGTTGAAATGAAAGTGTCCTGCAAGAGTTTCAAAGTTCTGTCACAGATAGAAATCTCCAGCTCTCGACTCCAGACTAGGCGCCAGCTGATAAACAAACAATTTAAGTCAAGAGCTGGAGAATTCCCAGCTTTTTCATTTAATGGCTTTGGCCAAGAGTATTTATTGCCTCCAGTTTTATTCTCACTTAGCTCTAAGAGGAAATTTAAACTCATCATTATCTTAAAGCCCCATATGGGTAGCAGTCAGCTCACCTGATGGAGCTCCTCTTACTCTGTACCAGTTTGAGCCTCTACTAGAAGTGATGTAATAACGTAAACTAATTAACTATAGTTTTAGGTGGACTGTTTAACAGGCTAAATAAATTTTGTTCAATATAGTTTATATTCCCACTCGGGGTAGTAACAATTCCAAAAAGTTTAACTTTACAATTTTACTCCAAACTACCAGCTAAAATGGAAAAGGACAATGTAATTGCGCTCTCGTCCCCACGTGCTCCTGCCTTGCCTGCCTCTCTCTCCTCTCTCTTGCCCTTGTCCACTCGCCCTTGAATGTCATATAAAGTAACTTTTCTGAATCAAATTTAGGCTATTCCTATTAATTTTAAAATATCCAGTGTTGTTCCATCTATTTCTAATAGAGCCGTATGCAAAATTTAACATGTAAATGCCTTATCACGAAAAGCTGTTGATTTTATACAAGTACTAATAAGAATATAAAAATACAGCCCAATTAAAGATCATGAGAAATCATCAAATATTTCTTAATGCTGTTTTTAAAGGTTTGCTACTAAAGATAACACATCTCAAAGTCATTATTACGCTGTTGCTTGGATTCCTTTCTCAAAATTATCATTCGCTTTTAGAAAAAAATCTCATCCCTACTTAGGATGTCATGTCAAAATAACTCTTTTAACTACTGTAATGTTTGCAGATATCTGACAATCACAGTAAATCAACTATTCTTCTTCCTCTAGCTGCTTGTCTAATGAAAAAGTGCTGCAAGAAGATGTTTATGGCCTAAAACTACACTTTATAGGTAAAGGGTTAATAAAAATATGGCATTAATGAAGAGAAAAATTCTTTCCCTCCCATTTCTTAATTTTCAGAAAGTTTTACAAACCTATCTTGGCTGGAAAAGCCAATTAACCATTTCAGTGTCTGCCAAGACTGTTTTTCTACTCGTTTAATATACGTACACAGTACATTAAAAATGTTGGTCACTTGAGAACAAGTATTACCCTAACACGTAAGAATTAAGGGAAATGAAATGTAATTAATGATAAAACTCTTTGTATGCCCAGCCTCATATTATGTTTCGTTTTTAAAGACCTCCCTAAGAACAATGCCGTCCCAGAGACCACGAGGGATAAACATTCTGATGACCATAACTAACAGTCAATAACTCAATAAAAAAGATGTCAGGGACAAATCTTAAAACTCTTAATACTCCTCTAAAAAAGTCCACATCTCTCACAGTGATACAAGTAATCTGACCTATATACGAAACAACAACAAAAACCTTCTACCTTCAGGTCAAGTTTAAATCACTAGGAAGGAAGGCGAGAAGGTAAATCTGCTGCCATCCCTTCACTGGCCCTAATGGAAGGGTCCTTACTATGAAATGGGCCTCTAAATTTAAAATTCTCACAACTGAAACACCCAAAGCAATGTAAAACAAAATGGAACCATACAGCAAATATAGAGAGGGAAGGATTTAAATTCAACTTACTATACTTTTCATTTGCTAACATTATCAAGCTATCTTTAAGAAAATCAGACATCTAAAAAAGAAAAGAAAATCAGACATCTAGAAAACCGCAAATAAGTCTGATAATGGTCTGATGGCAATGACAAGGCCCTTGTCAAATTCGTAATTCCGTTTCCTCCTCCCGCTTTACCGCCAGTGCTATCCAGGGATCACAAGTCAAACAAAATAAAGACATAATACACAACGTATACTGGAACTAATTTCACACTGCTTAGCAATCAACAGATGTTAATAAAAAATAAATTATATAAGGAATAGCTTCAGGGGATTTATTTGCTAAATATACTTTACCTTTATATAAACACCACACGGCAGTTCTGAACTGTGACCAGACCCAGTTGTGTCTGGTCTGACTTACATCCTGAACGGCAATTAAAGGACATTAAAAATACCCTAGGATTACTTCAGACAGGACCCCTGCCTTATCCATGCACTTTCCAACATAACCATGTGAAGAGAACACAGTGTCCCTCCACCACAGGACAGAGCCTGGCAGGATCAACCCTGGTAATGGTTACCTGACTGGAAATGTCAATGCAATTAAATGCGCGGCAATTAAAACCTGGCCTGCAGATTTGGAGATGGGGAACTGCAAACTGCAAGAGCGTAAATTCTGAGAAATAAACTAGGTTGTTATTAGCAATAGCAATTATTACTCACAATAAATGATAACAGTAACACGAGCACTGAGTGAACTGATCACCTGGCCTTCTCTAAGCCATTCTTCTACTATTTTCTTAGGAGACAGATTATTAAAGCTGCCTCAACTATGCTACCTTGGGCAGGGAGTCAGCAGTCTTCTCTAAACGTGTTAAGAACTCATTAACACCTTATATAGGGACTCCTGTCCGTGACATGTTGTAGGGAGTCTTAAGCCTGCCAGAGAATGTAAAAAGAGGTTTTTATGGGCACCTCTTCTTAGGGACTAATTTCAAAGAAATCCTTGGAATTTATTTACCAAACATTTCTGAACTACTTGTGCAAACTGGAGAAAATCCTAGGCAAAAAAAAAAAAAAAAAAAAAAGGTATCCTCCAGAGGCAAAAAGGATACTTAATGAATATAAGGCAATAAGTAAAATTGTGGGTAAATGTAAACGACTGACATAATTAACCCATTTCTAGTGTGCTGGCATTGATGAATTTTAGGTCACTTTCAAGGAAATGCATCTGTCCATCAAACAAAGTTAAGGAAAATTTTTAATTATTTGAGTTACTAAAGCTTTAAATACCACGAAAACAGGCCAAGGAAAGGCTTATTTTAGCTAATATTTTTCAAGACCGAGTAATTCAAGTCTCTCCTACAAAAGTCAATGCCATAAAACACTTTTTAAACTTTTTTTTAATTTTTATTTATTTTTGAGAGAGACAGAAAAAGAGAGAGGGTGAGAGAGAGTAAGCGGGGGAGGGGCAGAGAAAGGGAGACAGGATCTGAAGAAGGCCCTCTGTACATAGAGCCCAGTGCAGAGCTGGAACCCATGAACTGCAAGCTCATGGCTTGAGCTGAAGTCAGATGCTTAACTGACAGAGCCACCCAGGTGCCACTAAATTCTTTTTTTTTTTTTTAAGTAATTTCTACGCCCGACGTGGGGCCATCAAGAGTCAAATGCTCTATCGACTGGGCCAGCCAGGCACCCCCGCCACAAAATGCTTTCACATTTTATAACAGAAGCCAGTCATGTAAAAAGAACTAAAAATCATAGTAGTACCATTCTTTAAAGGGAAGGACTCATGAAAATGAATTATCTCAACCATGTTAAATCAACCTATTTTCAAACATTAAGAAAATAAAATCTTCCTGAGGTAAGACTAAAATGTAAGAGTAAATGCCGCACACAATACTACTGTTTAATCGAACAGCTTGTGACAACTTGAAAAAAAGACCTCTTGGGATAGCCCTTCCCTCTCTACACATCATATACCCACGCAAATTCAGTTGTATGAAATTTGGTGAAAGCATTTACTTTTGGACAGAAATAGCAATGCTGCAGCCCAAAGGCAAGTAAATCTGCCAAGTTATAAACCTCTCTAAGAAAATGTTTTAATGAAATGCCAACAAATCCTTAACTATGATGGTGTTAGGTGCCAAAATAGAAATAAGTTTTGTTTTTGTGGTCCCTTTACCCTAAATTAGATACAGATCTGGTGGAAAAACAGTAGATGCCCAGTTCACTGTTTTAAAAACAAGAATGGTGTGTGTGTGAGACTTTCATTGAGGAATTGAGCAAGCAAGTCCAGGACTCTAACAGAAATCCCTTAATAGGTTTTGTGCTCACTACTCCGTGTTCTAAGAACACCTCAAACAAATTACTAAAACTTAACCCAGCCAAATAGAGTATAAAATTTGGGTTCCCGGTAGGGAAACACATACACACCAGTTCAATTATTTAATTTTGACATTAATCCCTAACTGGAGCAATCCGGTGTAGCAAATCAATGAGGCTTGCCGGCTCAGACAGCCTTGGGCTAAGCACAAGTGCCACCTCAGAGTCACTTCAACTCAAGGTCTCTGGGCAACTCTACAGACAGATTAGGCAATCAGTGAGTTTCTTCTTCAATTATTCAAGCACAGTTAAGTGCTGTTAATTACGCCCTTGGAACACACTGAACAGTATTTGGTCATTAGTCACAAACAATAGTTTTTAATTTGCTTTATGTCTAGCATTCATTATACACGAGAGCTGATCAAATTGGAACTAACCTTACAGTAGCAGACCCTCTCCAAAAACAAACAAACAGCATGTATCCAAAATGGTGTGACGAAACAACATTTGACTATTAAAGGATTACAACTTTCATACAGATGTGATTTACACAAGATAGAGAAATAGATTAAGGCATCATATCTGAGGCCAGTGTCATGGGCTAACTTCCGTAACAGCCTAGTTAGCTTTACTTTGATAACTACAGATAAACGAAGGCATGGCGTTAGACATACGGGGAGTCAATTTATAGGTGAGTCAGTTCAATGAACGCTGAATACAATTACCTGCCAAGTCCTGGTGATACAAAGATAAATGTTCCACAAACCTACCAAGCTTGTTCATACCTCAGAGCCCTTCGAGCAGCTTCCTCCGCTGAAATACCCTTCCCCCAGACTTGTGCCTTCACGTCTCTGCCTAACTGCCACTTCCCCAGCGAAGGCATCCTGTCCACTCTATGTAAAAAGACCTTCCCCTTAAGTCTGTGTCATTAACTGTTTACTCTGCCTTTTTTTTTCTTCATAGGACTTATCATTAAAATTATTTTTGTTCGTTTACTCTCTCTAGTCCTACTAACTCATAAGCTCCATGTGACAAAAGACTTTTCATATTTTCAAAGCACTAACTCCAGCACCTAGACCATACCCACCACATAAAAGTACTCAATAAATGTTTGTTGCATGAAATGAAGAGTGAAGCATGTCCCTTGCAATCAAGGTACTGTCAGCATAACAAAAAGAGTGTATAATCAGAAAACAGTATATAATCTTGCAGGAATTGTATAATAATTTTAAGTACATTTCACTGAAAAAAAACACAAGACCTTCAGTTTTTTTAAAACTTCATTTTTAGAGTTCCTTTCTTTCCCTAAAAGTTCTAGGCTACCCCTAATATCAAGTGAACTTTTTTTTTTAATTTTTATTTATTTTGAGGGAGAGAGAGAGACAGAGTGCAAGCAGGGGAGGGGCAGAGAGAGAGAGGGAGATCCAGAATCTGAAGAAGGCTCCAGGCTCCAAGCCGACAGCACAGAGCCCGATGTGGGGCTCGAACTTGTGAACCACGAGATCATGACCTGAGCTGAAGTTAGACGCTTAACCAACTGAGCCTAATATCAAGTGAACTTTGGATTTGTTAACAGTATAACAAAAACTGAAACTAAAGGTGATAAGAGAATTGTATGAACTAACAGATTTCCTTTTTTCTTTGCTTAAAGAATAGTCACTAACGAACTGTAAAATCTAATTCCAAATTCCACTAGTTCGTTCCCGTGGATATAACTGAGAATCAATCACCTATGAGGTTTGCAGTTAACCTTTAACATAAACTTTCCATTTCCAGAACTAAAACTTCTTCTGTTGCCCCAGAATCAACTGTCTAAATCGAATCTGGTATTATTCTTTCTCTATATATCCATACAGGTAAAAGTCAAAGTATTAATAGCCACCCCAGAAAGGACAAAGACAGTATTTCTTTACAATGCCCGACATGTTGCTATGATCAAACTGTTAGTGAAGAGTTCCCTTTCTGGTTGCTAAGTACTGAGAAGACTGCTGTGCTACATTATTTTGCACTGTGTAACTATTTATACATCATTTTTCTTAGTATATTTTCCTAAATCCTAAACTTCTAATGCAAGAACTTCCTCTTTAAGTTGTTCTGAATTACTATTCTACTTCTTTTATCCTACCCCCAGCCCTGTGATCATAATCACACTTCCCAATAGCATCTAATATTACAATATAACATTTTGAACACAGTAATTACTTAATATCTTACTGATGTTACAATGCAAGGCAGATACTTGAACTTCAGAGAGAGGTCAATGATCTGGAGATAAATAAGCTGGAGTACAGCCTGGGAGTGAGGAAACAACTGCAGGAAAGCTCAAAATATTTGACATTAATCTTGAAATTAAAAAACTAGAAACCAGAAGATCTTTAATGCAATCCATCATACTTTATTTTATTACATGCTCGCCAGGAGATATACGCTGGAGATAGAAAGTGGAGAAAGACATCTGCCCTCTTCAGAGTCTAGCAGTGGAAGAAACAGGCACAAACAAGAATCACACCATGGTCCTTGGAGCGGCACAGATACTATACTATGGGGACACAGAAGAAGGGCATGGAAAATAGCTTCACTGCCTTCGGTTATAATCCTGTCAACTCCATCTCCTTAAACCTCTGAACAGATCCTAGCCTAGTCACATTCAAACATGTTAGGGATGTGTCAAAATATTACTCTACTTTCTCTTTTTCTGGACATTTATTTGATTAAACAAAACATTGGATCCACATGAAAGATATGAAAGACCCAAAAAACCCTGGTTCTATCCCAACTCATCAGCAGAACAAAAGACTCCTGAGAAGCCAGTTAATAAACATTTCGGGATGGGGTGAATACAATAGGACTGTTCTGATCTCTGCAGAGGTCCCCAGATTTGAGAATAATGTCCTCTCAACCACTGCTTCTCAAACGACGGGAACAGAATTGTTAGGCCTCTTCCAGGTTAGAAGCCAATCTCTGTGAGTCAGAAAAGAAGGCAATTCTCCCTTCACCTCCCCACCAAAGGTTTTACTACACGGCAGTGCTAGTTAGTTAGCAAGACAGAAGAGAGAGGACCAGCCACTAGGTAAAATTGTTAGAAATGGTGTTAACAGTAGGCCACTGCTTTGAAAAAGAGAAGGCCACCACAGGGTGGGACTAAAGGAAGAAAAGGTCTAACAGTGTGTGGGAAGATCCTCAGATTGAGTTGGGAGAGAAGATTCTAGTCTAGATTGGCTATCAAGCTAGAGAACTCTGGGCAAACCACTTAACCTCATTGCGATCTCAATTTCCCATCTGTAAAATAACAAAGTCAAATTAAGTTATTACTGAAGTCCCTTCTACTAATCAAAATTCTAAGAGCACAAAAGACACTTAAAAGCTATACATACTATTTAATATCGAACTCCAGCAAGTCCATGAAAACACCGTAAGATTTACTGAAGTTTTACCAACTTACTTTTCCAGATCTTATGAAATATAGGTATCTCATATCAGCCCACCAGGTGGCTACTTCAGTAGCATTTAGGCAAACATTCTCCTTTGTACTCAGGAATACAGAGATACAAGTCAGACCAGTTTGCAGCAAACAAAACTCTTTTCTGGACTGGCTTAATAATAAACTTCATTTTAGCGTCTTAGCTTTAGCATTAAAGTTGGCCTTTATTTTAACTGTGGTACTATCATTCTCCTTCAGAAAGGGTTTATGACACTTAAGACTATGTAAGCACAGGTGGCACACTGATCGATCCATTAGGCAACAAACACTTCTACATAAGAATGGAAATATCAACTATATTGGCTCCATCAGTTATTTACTGCTACATAACACTCCAAACTTAGTGGGTTTATTTGCTCACAATTCTGTAGATGAGCAATTTGGACAACTGTAGCTGGGCAGTTCATTTGCCTGAGCTCAGTAATACAGCTGCAGCCATCTGGGAAGGTGACTCTGGCTGGCTGGTCAAGATGGCCTCACTCGTACGCTTGGTGGTTAGTGCCTGTCTCTAGGAGGCTAATCCAGGCTTCTCTATGTGACAGCAGAGAAGTCCCCATGAGCAAGACAGGGCCAAGTGCTTTTCAAGTCTATCCTTGTGTAACATTTGCTAACATACCACTGGCCAAAGCAAGTCAGATAGCTCAACTCAGAGTCAATGAGTGAATGGATACACGGAGTGGATTCAGAGATGTGAGTCATTAAAGGTCATTACTGTAACAACATACCACACTAGCTGTTAGCTATTTTTTAACACTGTAAGGAGATGATGATTTTATAAAGGACAACTTTCCATTTAGCAATCTTTATTTTCCTCCTCAGATTACGTTAGAATTTTACAGAAAATAATAATAAAAAAAAATCTAGTCTTGGTCTTGAGCAAATGACTGGTTTCTTCAGTCCAGCCTTTCTAGAAAGTCTCAAGCTAGAAACAAGTCTTCAACTAATTACATATATACGTGTATATTTATGCACACATATGTATGTGTGTGTGCATGCATGTATGTGTATGGTATCTGATTACACAGTAATTTTGGAAAATTTGGAAATTATGGAAAATCATAATACCTATAATCCTGCCATTCCAAAATACCCAGATCCCCACTATTAATATTTGATATAATAATATGCTTTTAGAATCTTACTACTGAGAATCCTTGTCCTCTGAGATGATCATATGATTTTTAAGTATGTTAATGTGGTGAAATATATTTATAGATTTTCTAACATTAAGTCATTTGTGTACATATGAGATAAAACAAACCTGGTTGTAGTGTTTAATCTCTTTTACGCATGGTTGGATTTAGTTTGCTAATATACTTTTTAAAAATGTTTACTTCTGTATTCATGACTGATATAGACCTAAAATTTTTCTCTCTCATTTCTCTCTCTTTCTGGTTGAAGTATCAGAGTTACACGGGTCTCCAGAATGAGTTGAGCAGTGTTTCCTCTTTTTCTATTGTCTGGAAAAGTTCATAGAAAAATGGAGATGATCTGCCCCTTGAAATTCTGGTAACATTCACCTGTAAAAAATCATCTGGGCCTAAAGTTCCCCTTGCAAAATGATTTTTTCTTTTTTACCATTTCCTCAACTTCTTTAACAGTTAAAAGAAGATTCAAGCTAGTTACTTCTTGAATCTGTTCTGAAAAGTTATATTTTCTAGGAACAGCTCTAGCCCAACCCATAGCAGTTTGGACCAAAAATTCACAACTCTTCAAGGTTGTGACATCCTTTTGTCTGAACTTAGAACAAGCAATGTTTTTTGAGCATACGGAATAACAGAAGTGATTTTGTTTTGTTTTTGTTTTCAGTGAGGAAATGGAGACTCCTATAACAGGTCTAAAAATATGTGGATATGTCTTGGGTACCAGAAAATTGTAATTGCTTCTTCTGACAAACAGAAATAGGTGTGCATAGATTTTAGCTGCCACTTACCACCAGAAACAGGGGCATCCATGAAAACTGCTCCCATTTTCTCAACTTCTTTGGCCAATTCTTTTGAAACTGCAGGATCAATAGTACTGGAGTCTATTAATAGTGAGCCCTTCTTCACTTTTCTAAGTAAATAGATAAAAGTAATAGTTTAATTATAGGTTTATAGTTTTAAAAATATAGCTTGCAATTCTGCATAAACATTTCATGCAACTACCTATAGAATTAGAATCTACTAAAAGTTGCCAGATATCAATGAGGTCTTTGGTTTAATATTAAAAACATTATTAGAACTGGTTAAAAATCTCAAATTCATTTTCAGATCAATTAAAGTTCAAAGTAAACCCAAACTCTTTCAAACAAACCTAAATAATCTAATAAACTACATGTTATAAATTCTGGTTTTAGGTGAAATACACAATACCATAATAATATAGGTAAGCAATTTAAAACACCTGTTAACTTTAAAAGGTCTATTTGGTAAGATTTAAATTTTTGTTTGTAAAATAGCTGGGCTCTTTAAAAGGTATTTTATTTGTCTTTAATAAGCCATGTTGCCAATTTCACATATCCATGTCCTTTCCACTAGGTAGACTAAACACAACATTGAAATTCAGCCATTTGCTCGAGGGTGGCATATTCGTTAATAATTACAGCTTTTTAAAGATAAAATAAAACATCAAAGAGGCAGAAAGGAAAATATAGGAATGAACCTAGAAATCTCACAAATACAGTTTTTTTGCTCTTTATGGTAAATTTATATATATACATTGGCAAAGCGGGGAAACAGTCTTTTCCTCTAACATATTTTACATCAATACTAAATGGCATTCTTATAATAAGACAATTTTGTTTGTACTGTAAGTACATATTATATCTATCTACATGGTTCCCTTATAATCTATGTCTATCTTCACTGGCTGGGAAACTGACCTAAATTGTAAATTTTTTTTAATTGTAATTTATTGAAAGAGCTATGGCTTACCTTTAATTCAAACTTCCCAAAGTCCTTACTACAGATCAACTAATCCAGATGACACGTAATCATAATTATGATTAGAAAATTAGAAATGAATAAATATAAATACTCAAGAAGAAAATAGAAAATCATTGCTAAAAAACTATTAAAAGACAGAAAAATCTTTTTATAGAAAAAATAGCATACAAAATGTGATGAACAACCATTTTAAACATATGAATTGATCTGGTCCAAATGCAATGGTATATTCAATAGAAAAGAAATAGCATGCTCTATTACAGGTCACTATAAGTATGTGGAGCTTCACTTGATATAACCTAAAACATAAGAATTATGTTTACCAATAATTAATTTTAATTATGTGATATTAACATTCCTTAGATCTTAAATATATTTTCTTTAATTTGACAGAGAGAGAGAGAGAGAGAATGCAAGCAGGGCAGAGGGACAGAGGAAGAGAGAGTGAGAGCCCCAAGTAGGTTTCACACTCAGCACAGAGCCTGATGCAAGGCTTGATTCCAGGACCCTGAGATCATGACTTGAGCTGAAATCAAGAGTCGGATGCTCAACTGACTGAGCCACCCAGGTGCCCCAAGGGTCTTAAATCTTGAAGCAAATGGGAAAGTGTCTCAAAAATTACATATGCACTGAGTGTGGGGAAATGACCCTGACCCAGAGGAAAATAAAGAACCACCCATAAAAAGCAAATTACAGTCCAATGTAAAGCCACAATATATGAAAGCACTCCCTAGACAAAACTGCTCTGCTAGCTGGCCACCATATTCCTTAGCAAAGAATATTAATAAACGGTCACCACACAAAAGTTTAGTAACTTTTCCTGAAGAGGCAAGTAAGCAGGCAATTAAGCAGGGCCATAACTGGAACAGACTAGATAATGAGACCACTAAGTCGCCTCAGGACCACACACACCATGGGCCTCAAGGCTCTGTCCAAAATGAGCGTCTTTCAACCTTCCCTGAAATCTAAACATTTATCTTATCAGTTTTCTGTCTAATAGCCAAGTGTCTTTTGCTTGCAAGTTACAATTCAATTTCCAAAAACCTCAAATTTCACATATTACAGTTTCATGAAATTAAACACTTTCTTTTAGCCCTATGTATGTCTACAGGACCTACCAGTTTGTTCTCTCCTTGCTGAAATTCAACATCAAAACAAGTTAGAAACAGGAACCATAGAGACCAGCAAATTAAATAGGAAATTCAACCACTGTCATTCTAACACAACCACAAGGATTTGGCAATAGGCAGAAATTAACCAAAAGGTTCTCAAAGCCAGAGAAGCTAAGCACTGGCTAGAAAACTCTGACCCAAATTATATTTTATTTAAAGAGCTACTGCTAACCTTTAATTCCAACTTCTCAAAGTTCTTACTACAGATGTACTAACCCAGAGGACATACAATAACTTTTTATAATATAATAAAATGTTAAATAATAGTGTTCTTTCCAATGTTTGGTTTTATTTTTCATAGAAACCTTTTCCTGAATTTCTATAAACCATAAGAAAATTATGCTTGTAACATTTGTACAGTTTAAAATGCAAGCTTTAAAAGTCTCTTAAACATGTTAGCAATGAAAGCATATGTTTAATCCAAGAGTTAAGGAAAGAAACAGAAGCAAAAAAAAAAATTATTCCCAAAAGTCACATTCTTGCTTTCAGTGAAAAAAGAAACCCTTTACAATGAGAGAGAAACCACACCATTCACTTTTCAGAAACAAGAAAACAGTATAGAAAGTTTTAACGGACATCATTGTAATTTCCTAAAGTGTTAACAAATATGAAATTCATGAACTACGATAACAAGAAAATTTCCACAGTTGAGAGATACATACTTGAGAATTCCATTTGCTCCCGAATAAGCTTCTATTGCATTGATACTGGTGGGCAACATCGTAATAATTCTGTCAGCTTTTTCAGCTACATCTGCTGGGCAAGACACTACCTTTAAAAAAAATTACAAAGGCACATTATTTAACTTAAAACAGAGGCAGTTTCAAGAGCCCAAGTAGGATTCACTTTTTATGCATGCTGACAACAGTGACAGTGAATAAAACTAATTTATTTCCAAATGACAAAAAAAAAAAAGCTTACTGCCTAAAATAGAGAAGCTATTCCTTACACACATATAGATGCAGTTTCTATGGAATCAAATCTACTGTTTATTTTAAAAAGTGTGAAGTGAGTTGAGGGGGAAAGGGCAAAACCCAACAGTCCTGGGAACAGACGTACTTCTCATGGATTCCTCCAACTTGGATTCTCAAACAGCATACTTTTTGGTAGATGCTTTGACTAAGAAAAACATCCTAGTGCAAGGGGATGGTAGCTAAAGTATAGGCTTCACCGGTGATTTCATAGGCAGCAAAATCCCCCAGTAAAATTTCAAGTCCCGTTTACCACCATTCTCTAGTCTCCATTTTCAATGGGGGGAAAAAAAATGAAGCCTGTACAGAAAAGAAAAGGTCAGGACAAGGACACGAGCACTTAACTGTACCAGCTGTAAGTACCATCATAAAGGCTGAGCGTCCAAGCTACCAGGACACATGTGGAAACTACAGACACAAGACATACAAACGGGCATCAAGGTCCGCTCTCTCACTCCCGCCCTCATTTCTGCCTTATGATGACTACAAACATACCGTAAAGGAAGGTGACCGTCCATCCTCTGTACGTGTGCATGCACGCACAGATGTACACGCCCTCACCCACGTTCCCCCAAACCCTTGCACTCTCTCCCATGTGCACCCTGATACGCCTCGCCAGCCAGCTGGCAACCGAAGAGGTCAGAAGAGACTGGGAGTTCACTTCTTGAGTCAAACTCTCCTTTAACAGGAAGAATCCACCACCCCAATTGTGACAAAAGCTCCTCTAAAGGTTTTTCTCTCTTTAAAAAAAGACAAACGGCTACCAGGGGGATAACTGCAGATTTCTCTGTAGAATGGTGTACACATGTATTAAAAATGGACATATTTTCTGCTAGGAAACGTGAAGGAAACGTAAGCATCCTGGAAATGGGAATGCCTCTGTTTTGCGTATGGCAGAATTATACCTAATGCTTTCTTTTCGTCTTTGATGTGCAGTTGATGAGAGGGAAAGAATGGGAAGGCAGTGTGTGATTTCAATATTGTGAGCTAGAAGTGACCACAATCCAATTTTCCCTAGAAGACTATTAGCTCCTAAATCAAATTCTAGATGCAGTTTTAACATAATTTCCTAAGTCCTATTTTAAAATTGCAGGCGGTCAAGTATCCTAGCATTCTGTATATTAATATCAAATGGTAACATAAAATATCTCACACCCCAAGACAAAAAAACAGATATTCTCTCTCTTCCAGTGTTTCATTCTAAAGGCAATATGGCATTTTAGAGTCTACAGTGCAGCACATTCAACATGTACATTTTGATACCTCATCAGGATTTGCCCTAAAAGTTCTGAAAGAAAAATTTTTTTCCACGCAATTACGAAGAAATACTCCAGTTACGTAAAAACCTTTCCTACGCCCAAATGCTGAGATTCAAAACAAGGAGACTCTTTGCTGGCAAACGGTTCAAGTGTACTCAAGAAAAACAGCTCAGGAAGATGAGTATAAAAAAAGGAAAAGCTATAGGAGTCCTATTTCTCTACTCCTGGACTGCATCAAAAAGACAGGTTCCACAGACAGCCTCCTCTGTTCATCCCTCCTTAAATGAAGTAATACAAACAGTGCACGACGATGGCATACCTTTCAGTGGCCTTTCCTTCCATGATCAGCTCCAACTCTCTTGATCTTTCAGGGACTGCGGTAAGCCCTGAGGTCTAAGAGTCAATTTCAGACTCTCCCTTAGGAATTCGGTGAGTCTCTTCCATTGAAGGAAAGTCGATTTCACCTAGACAACTCCTTGAGAGGTGCCCTCAGGGACACCAACAATTAGTTCACAGATCTAAATGTACTTCACACCTCCAAGCTTCTCATACCCATGAACTGGCAGTGCCTATTCATGCAACTGCCAAGTGCATGGGGTGCCCAATCAGCCCCCTGCATCCCTAGCATCTGCTTCTTGGGATGCCTGGGTTGCCAGAGTACTGCTAACCCCTCAATTATATAGGAAAGTGGTGTCAAAGCTCACAGGTCCGGAAAAAACACACAATGATACTGATAGCTGGAATGTCACCACTGCACTGGCCACAACTGCTCCGTATCTAATGACTATCTACATTTGGTACATTATAACAGTCTCTAATTTGCACTACAGAAAGCGTGTTTATCAGACAGATAGACAGACATGTGTGTCCAGCTATTCAAATCATCTTGACTTCCACGTGATGTCTTCAAGCCTCTGAAATAATTGACAAAATTTGGCCATGACTCAAAAGCTGGGGGGCGGGCAGGGGGGACGACAAACCTTGTTGCCAGTCTGACACTAACCACAGAAGTCTTTAGGAGCCAAACTAATTAGAGTCCCTTCAATTACATTTACTAATTGAATGGATAAGCAAAGACAGCATGGATCACTGAAAGGAACACTAATTTGGGAAGCTAGAGACCCAAATTTAAATTTTTTTTAATGTTTATTATTTATTTGAGAGAGAGAGAGAGAGGGCGACAGAGGGGCAGAGAAAAAGGGAGACACAGAATCCAAGGCAGACTCTAGGCCCTGAGCTGTCAGCACAGAGCCTGACAAGGGGCTTGAACCCACCACCCGTGAGACCATGACCTGAGCCGATGTTGGATGCTTAACCGACTGAGCCACCCAGGCACCCCAAGAGACCCAGGTTTAGTTGCAGCTCAGCCACTAAGCCAATGTGTGACTTTGTGCAGATAACTTAACCTCTCTGGCTTCAGTTTCTGAATCTATAAGAATAGTGATTTGGGTTCTCTTTAAGGGTTTCTATCCCAGAGTAGAAAGGAAACTTAGGCAAAGAAATTTTCACAATTAGTAACCTTAGGTTCTTGGAAGGTATAGCCTCTGTGGGAGAGGTTGGATAGGCTGCATCTACAGTGGTCAGTACAAAGGTTCAGCATTATTAGCAAGATGCTTCTACACCTCCCTGTCTGACTCTGGGCCATGGCTCTGCCCTGCCATAACCATGTAGACAGATCTCTTGCTAATTCCAACTGCCTCACTCTTAAATTATTATGAATTAGGATGTCTCTATTTTTCCATTATCTCAATTTTAAGTATAGGAGAGTTGTTCCCATGTGTATCACAATATCTTTAGTCTTTAAGAATTTTTGTCGCCTGGGAATGCAAGCTGGTGCAGCCACTCTGGAAAACAGTATGGAAATACCCTACAACCCAGCAATTACACTACTAGGTATTTATCCAAGGGATACAGGGGTGCTGTTTCGAAGGGACACATGCACCCCAGTGCTTATAGCAGCACTTTCGACAATAGCCAAAGTATGGAAAGAGCCCAAATATCCACTGATGGATGAATGGATAAAGATAACATGGTATATATATATTCAATGGAGTATTGCTTGGCAATCAAAAAGAATGAAATTTGCCATTTGCAACTACATGGATGGAACCGGAAGGTATTATGCTAAGTGAAATTAGTCAGAGAAAGACAAATGTCATATGACTTCACTCACATGAGGACTTTAAGAGACAAAACAGATGAACATAAGGGAAGGAAAACAAAAATAATATAAAAACACGGAGGGGGACAAAACAGAAGAGACTCTTAAATATGGAGAACAAACAGAGGGTTACTGGAGGGGTTGTGGGAGAGGGGATGGGTTAAATGGGTAAGGGGCATTAAGGAATCTACTCCTGAAATCATTGTTGCACTATATGCTAACTAATTTGGGTGTAAATTTAAAAAATAAATCAATTAATTAAATTTTTAAAAATGTTTTTTAAAAAAGAATTTTTGTCACCTATTTCTCTGGATTTAGATTCATCTGTATGCCAGGACCCATCAATGGCATGTAATGGTATGTAATGCATAGAAGAAGGGATGAATTAAAGACAAAATCTGCTTTGCTGGGTTGGGGGAAGGAGGGAGGATGAAAGCATGTAGGCCCAGAGTAATCTAAAGGAACAGCACCTCCTTTTCACATAACCATCGGAAGCAGACAACCATTCACTCCGCGTTTTTTAATCTTTCCAAATAGAAAAGCATACTGTTACTTCAAAATTACACTACACTTGAAAAACTGACAAAAACAGTTTGTGCCTACATCTTGAAACATTTGGTCAACCATGATGGAGCCCACTCAGCAAGAGGCTTTTAAAGTTCTCATTTAACAAGAACCGAGTGGATGCCAGCTTACATCCCAAGAGAATTACTTAACCAAACATGCTCGGCCTTACAACCCAGGAATAACAAGATGAAGTGTCCAAGTTTTTAAAGAGAAAACAAAAGAAGAGACCATCTAATTAAGCCTCGTTCATCCAGCAGAAAACGCACACAGAAATGATATAAGTCCCAAGCCTTTTGGCATAGATCAGCAGCATCTCCAAGGAAATTCCTAGACAACAAAAATGAAAATGAAGCACAAGTCGTATGCCCTTGATGCTACTGCTTAAAAAGAGAAATCAGTATCTTTTGCAAAATAAAAGTGGGATGGAAGGAACAGACCAGAATATATCCTTAACCTGGGATGCTGTCAACTCACTTTATCTCCTAGTTCGGTTTGAATTTTTTCCATCATTCTTTCATTTAAAAATATGTCTCTAGCTCTCTTCCAAAGCACTCTGGACTCAGTGATGACACCAAAATGGTAGAGATATAACAACCACCATAACGACAGCAAAGACAGCACTTTCTATGTGTTAGGTTCTCCAGGACTAAAAAGGTAGTGTTATTATCCCCATTTTATAATATGAGGAAATTTAAGCAGAGAGAGGTTAAATAAATAATCTGTCCAAAGTCACACAGCCAGCATATAGTAGAGCCGAGATTTAAGCCCAGGCAAAGCTTAAACCCTCCAGGGTTTATATTTTTATATCACTGAATTCACAATTTATCAATTCATGATTTCTAACATACAAAAGCTTGATAACTACCATGGGTTACATTCTCATAAAAGATTCTAAAAGCTGAAATGATGCATCATTGTAGGTTAAACCTGAGTTTCCAACAGAAATAGGGATATGATAAAAGGATATTGAAAGAGGAATACCCACATTTTTATGGAAATGACCACAAATAACATATTTAACCAATTATAAATGCCCTTTCAAAATAGGTCAACCTTTTTTTATTTTATAATTTTTTTTTAATGTTTATTCATTTTTGAGAGACAGAGAGAGACAGAGCGTGAGTGGGGAAGGGGCAGAGAGAGAGGGAGACACAGAATCCGAAGCAGGCTCCAGGCTCTGAACTGACAGCACAGAGCCCGACGTGGGGCTCGAACTCATGAACCGTGAGATCATGACCTGAGCCAAAGTCGGACGCTCTACCGACTGAGCCACCCAGGCGCCCCAAACTTTTTTTATTTTAATGAACTCTGTGCCCAACGTGGGGCTTGAACTCATGACCCCAAGATCAAGAGTCTCATGCTCTACCGACTGAGCCAGCCAGGCACCCCTAGAATAGGTTAACATTTAAAGGCACAAATACATTGATTAAATACCATCAAACATGTCAAAGATTTTTATCATGTCAAGTCTTTATTTCCTTCATAACCCATCTAGGGTTCCTTCATAACCCTTCTACCACTAGCTAAGGCTTGAAGCAGGATCAGAACATTCTAAAGCATTTCTTCAGCTGATACAGCAGGTGTCCATCTTGCACCTTGAGGAGAGGGGTGAGCCGCTGAGCAAAGCAGAGACAAGAGGCAGACAGAAAGGAATCTGATTACACCTGTGCCCAAATTCGACTGTGCCTCGGACCACTCGCCCAACTCTAGGTTACATCAAATGCCAAATCCCCACTTTTTGCTTTTTAAAAAAGAAAAAGCACTTCTTCGAGGAAATGTCCAAAGATCGTTAGAACCAGCTGGTTGCTTTTTGATCCAGATATCTCTATTTTGGGACTTTCTCTCCCTGCAAATTTCCCACTGAAAGCACAGTCAACATTAGAAACCAATTAGCCAGTCTGTGCAATCTTTGTGGGGGGTGGGACGGAGGGGGGGGGGGCGTGGGGAGGACTTGTTTTCTTTGGCTGCCATTTTATCAGCTTCACCTGACACAGCAATATTGGGAGAAAGGCAGGGGACACGTGTTCTCAAAACGGAAGCATCAACACAAATAGGCTCTGAACTGTTGAACCATTAAACCTTCCGTTACACTGTTGTGCACGGCGGCAAGAAGTTTCAAGATTTTCACCTACATTTTTCCATCCCGTTCCAAATCTGGCCTTTGCTTTTTTAGCAGCAGAATGAAACTCATTTTTTCTTTTGCCCAACATTTTACAAATTTAAATATAGCTATGAAATAATAACACTGACACTTCAATATACCAGAACTTATTCGTTGATATTAACATTACCTTTCAAAGTAGTGCTCTTAGGAAATCACACTTGTTCAAAGGACACTGCCACCATTCAAAATGTTGTTTAGGCTGGCGGCACAAATCACTTACCAACAAATGTCTTCATTTTATTATGGCATGGTATTTTCCTCTCAGGCCCAAAGCTTTCTTAGCCTTTATCTTTCTCCTTTCATTCACCGAAGTTTCACATTCTCCTACCGTCCACTGCTCTTACAATCAACACTCAGAGGACCTCACAGAGCCAAGGTCTTAGGGGAACCTGAGATGTGAGGGAGAGAAGATGCGGGAACAGAGCATTCTCTCTTTCGGGCTGTTTCCTCAGTGTGAACCATCCACAGAACTTTTCCCACCGTGTGCCGGGGGCAGGGATGGGAGCTACAGACAAGAGGCTGAGGCAAGTCTTCACTCTTCACTAATCTGGGAGGAGTAGCTGCCCAGAATCCATCTTCTTTCCTTCCTCACACCCACTTATATATCTCAAGGAAGAGGGTGGGGGAAAGGAAAATCCAATGACTAGTCTCTGTCCTAGACCCTTCTCGTTTCTATTTAGGGATCTGAGAGATCCTGTCTCTGTGACTTTCATTTCAGTCTATGCCATTTCTGTTTGGAGGTAAGCAAAGATTATCTACAATATTTTTATAGTTCCTGTGTGAAATGAAAGGACTCTTAACAGTTAATTATTCGTTCCTCATCAAAAACTGCTTCAGTACTTTATTAAAGTCCAAACACAATTTTAAAGAAACTCCCTTGTCATATTATTTAGTCTTGCCACCTGAGACGCACCTAATACCCTGCCACATCCAACTCAACCTGTTTCATTCTCCACAGCACTATGTGCACGGCTAGAGTAGGTATTCGACCTGCATGTGCTGCCCTAAGGTAGAAATCTCTGGAAACCTAAAATTGCTCTGTGCATAAGCATTACATTTCTTAGCATTTCCATCAAGTCTATCATCCAGAAGTGAGCTGTTTAATTTTATTTTTCCTCTCACTGTTTTCTGTATCTCTCAGGAAATTTTTAGTATTCTCCCAATTCTGGGATTACACTCAGCCCTTAGTTACCACTCTACAACTTGTACAAGAATTTCCTTCATATCTCAAAAAACAAAACTCCAAATTCATGTTACTAATACATGATCTCCCGTCACGTGAGTTATTGATAAACTTTAACAAATCCAAATAAGACCTGACCAGTGGATGCTATCATCTAACAGGATATATTCTAGTCCAAATATTCTTGAAACGATAGCCTAAAAACAAAACACTAGAGGTCTGTCCTAACTCAGCTCTGTAATCCATTAGGGCACACAGTGTTTCTAGGTTGTCTCCTGGCTTATGGCCAATAACATATTTATTCATAAAGTCCTGCCATAAAATATTTATGAAGTACATTCACATATATTCTCTCCTTTAAGCCTCATACTCTAATGACATAGGTTGTCCACATTCCCATTTTACAGATGAGGAAATCAGCGGAGGTGAACTAACTTGCCCCCACTAAGACAGCAGGGAAGTATCTAAGCTGGGATTCAAACTAGGTTTCCTATCCCTAAGCCTATTTTTTCTTTATTGCGAAGTTATTTATTTTGTTTAAGTTTAGTCTCAAGTTACCTAACATACAGTATTATCCTGGCTTCAGGAGTAGATTCCCATGATTCGTCACTTGCATACAACACCAGTGTTCATCCCAAGTGCCCTCCTCAATGCCCATCCCCCATTTCCCCCTCCCCCCCAAACCCCACCCCCATCAACCCTCAGTTTGTTCTCTGTATTTATGAGTGTCTCATGTTTTGCCTCCCCCTCTGTTTTTCTCTCATTTTTCCTTCCCTTCCTGTATGGTCATTGTTAAGTTTCTCAAATTCCACATATAAGTGAAATCATATGATATCTTTCTCTGACTCATTTAGCTTTGCCTAATACCATCCAGTTCCATCCACGTTGTTGTAAATGACAAGATCTCATTCTTTTAAATCAATGACAAGTATTTCCATTGTGTATGTATATGTATATACACCACATCTTCTTTATCCATTCATCAGTTGATGGACATTTGGGCTTTTTCCATAATGTGGCTATTGATGATAACACCTAAGCCTATTCTTGTCCTAAGACAAATTGTGCCCTCAATAACATAGGAAGCTATTTCCACCAAACTATCTGGTTTCACAGCACAGTCCATAATGCTACTGAAAGAAAACTAACACATAGCCAAAGCAAGCCCCTTTGACCTAACCTGGGAACCACTCCAAGTCACCTGCCCAAGAATAGATCCCCCTCAATCTTTGTTGCACACTTCGATGTTGGATCAAAGTTAACAACAATATACATATACATATACATATACATATACATATATATATATACATATAACAACAAATACATAATACGTATAAAATCAACAGTGAAATAGGTTTACAATTCCATTGGGTATACTCCTAAGTTGTCACTTATTGAAACATACATTTATTTTTAATTTTTATTTATTTTTTTAATGTTTATTTATTTTTGAGAGAGACAGAGTGCAAGTGGGGGAGGGGCAGAGAGAGCGGGAGACACAGAATCCCAAGCAGGCTCCAGGCTCTGAGCTGTCAGCACAGAGCCTGACGTGGGGCTCAAACCCACGAACCATGAGACCATGACCTGAGC
This sequence comes from Panthera tigris, assembly GCF_018350195.1. NCBI lineage: Eukaryota > Metazoa > Chordata > Mammalia > Carnivora > Felidae > Panthera > Panthera tigris. Next base: position 118,216,224 of record NC_056661.1, read on the forward strand.
CAAAGGTGGACCCCCAACCAAGCTATCCAGGCACCCCTATTTTTAAACATTAAAATCTAGAACAAATATAAAGAAAAGGCCTTACCTGTTCACCTGCATCTTGAAACTCTTTGCATGCATCAGGGAACACATCATAAATAATGAGTGGATAGCCATGTTTCATGAGATTTTTTGCCATTGGATTCCCCATGTTGCCCAGTCCAATGAATCCAACTGGAGTCTTAGATGCCATTGACCTAGAACACACTGATTTCAATAAATTACTTTCAACAGAGGCAGTGACATTTTTTTATTGTAAACACTCATTCCATATCAGAAAGTCAATTGTTGTTTTTATTTTGTTTTAATGTTTTTTTATTTTTTTAAGGTTTATTTATTTTTGAAAGAGAGAGAGGGGGGCAGAGTGAGAGCTGGAGATGGGCAGAGGGAGAGACATAGAACCAAAGCAGGCTCCAGGCTCTGAGCTGTTAGCACAGAGCCTGACACAGGGCTTGAACTCACGAACTGTGAGATCATGACCTGAGCCGAAGTCAGATGCTTAACCGACTGAGCCAACCGCCCCTATATGTTTTCTATTAAAAAAATTTTTTTTGTTAAATGCTAGTTTTAAACTAATGATCTAATCACATTTAAAGACATCAACCATGGGGGCCGCCTGGGCGGCTCAGTCAGTTAAGTATCTGACTCTTGATCTCCATTCAGGTCGTGATCTCATGGTTTGAGAGTTTGAGCCCCACAAGGGGCTCTGCACTGATAATGTGGAGCTTGCTTGGGATTCTCTCTCTCTCTCCTTCTCTCTCTGCCCCTCCCCTGCTTCCTCTCTCTCTCAAAATAAATAAATAAACTTTAAAAAATAAAGATATCAACCATGTACGGACACACTTCTTATTTAGTTCTGCAGGAAACAACTACATAGTTTCAAGCACTCTCTCCTGCTTTCTACCTCTATAACATCCCTTTATCATTTTTAACAATAAATTTTAAAAGGTTATCATTTCTAAAATGTTAAGTACTTTAACTATTACATGAAGTATTCTAGATTCCCCATATCTATATTATCTCCTTTAAATGTGTATGAAACACTGAAGATATTCAATAAAACATCTATCTTGGACAAGGTCCAAGAATGGAAAAGTTTTTTACCTTCCTACACCCACATTGATGGAAACCACCCCCTCCAATGGTATTTTAAGAATCTTAGTAAAATGTTAAACCCAGGAGAATGTATTTCAACTAAGTCACCAGTTTATGAATTGGGTTCCAGGAAAGAAGACAGGGATGCTTCCATGGGCCTTAAATGGCAAGGGTAACAGTTTCAGTGGCTGGGGTTAACAACTCCATGCACTTTCAGAGGAGTGGCATTTCCATTTATAGGAAAAAAAAATTGTTTTTAAAGAGCTGCATGCAAGTTTTGTTTCAGTTGATTTTTTTTTCACAAAAGGCCTTTTGAAACCATACTGGGGCACACAATTCAAAGTAATGCCTTTTGAAAGAGAGAGCAAAGGGACTTTGCATTGCCATGAAAATAACCTTAGACACTCTTTCTTCATTTCTAGATTTAGGACTCCACTCAACAAATATTTACTGCATGAAATACTATGATAGAGTTCAAAGATAGACAGAAGCGAGACACATACAGTCCTTGCCCTCGAAAAGCTCCCAGACTACTGAGAGAAAAAATAACTCCACTCGCCCTTTCCCTGGTCATTCCCAGCTTTATTTCTGCTGTCTCCCAAAGACTCCCATGATAAAACTGTGTAGCGTACCAACTAATCACTGTCACCCTTTCAGTTCCAGGTCCTCTCAACTGATGAATCCCTGCTCTTCCTTCAATTTAATCTAAATGCAATTAGCCTGACTGAAAGCAAACTATTTGAAGCCCTAAAGCTTAAGAAATAGAGGTCTTCCAGGGCACCTAGCTGGGTCAGCTGGTGGAGAGTGTGACTCTGGATCTGGATCTTGTGAGTTCAAGCCCCACATTGTAGAGATTACTTAAAAATAAAATCTTTAACAAAAAGAAAAGAAAAAGAAATAGAGGTCTTCTTGGGTTAGAAGCTTATTTAATTCCTACACTTGATGATTGACTCTAACATTTCCATTAAATATGGGCATTATTCTTGTGCAACATCACCTTAGCAGTGCTAAGTTTAACACTGTGGGTATAATAGGAGTCCTGTGTCTGACTTTCTGGTTCACCAGGGGTTCAATGACAGAGAAATGACACCTAATTGAAATTTTATTTTGATATTAAATAGATGAGAAGTATACTTTGTATGAGAACTCTAACACTGATAACTAATAATGCTAATAACTATTGTGCCAGACAATGGTATTAAGCTTAGAAAGGTGTAATTTAACTAAAAACATTAGAAATTAGGAAGACTGTGATTTGTAGACAGTCCATTTAACAGGCACCTCACTCTAGGTCAAACAATAAGTATGGCAGAACCACAATTCATTCACACACTCAACAAATATGAAGCAACTCTCCGATGAACCATGCCAGATGCCACAGGAGACACAATGACATACAGTCCTTGCTTTCAACAAGCTTAAAATCCAAAAGGAAATAAACTACGTACATGAACACTAATACAAGAAAGTCAAGGATGAAGTATAAAAAACAGTGCTGACATAATGGAGAATTCATCTGGTTGGCACTTAAAGACAGCAGTTGACCTGAGTATTTTAGGATTTCAAATGGAAAGGAGAGTAGGAAGGAAGGGAACTCCATATAAAAAAGGAACATGAGTATATGCAAGGAAATAGGAAAGCCAAGAAAAAAAATTAGTAACAGTAAACATGAATATTCTTGGCAATTTGATTCCTTTCCAGATACTAAGCACTTTATAAATAGCACTGTCATCATATCTTATCATTATGCCTTTCAGTTGAAAGCCGTGACACTTAGTGAATTTAAATAAAATGCCCAAGACCTTACTAAACTGCAATGCCAAGACTCAAATCCAGTCAAGTCTCACTCTAAGTTCTTCACTTTTAACCACTGTATGACACTGCCCTCCATTCTTCCTAGAGGATGCACAAAGAAACAAAACAACAAAAATTAAGATTGAAACAAACAATGCAACCATCATGTGGAAAGCTGGGAAGCATGCTAAACAATCTGACTATATTTTGTAAGCAAGAAGCAGTGCCACAGGCAGCAATCTCTTTGACACTGTCGGCCTTAGCAACATTTTTCTAGATATGTCTCCTCAAGGGTAACAATAGCAAAAATAAACTATTGGGACTAATACAAAGACTACCATAAATATAATAGTAATACTACTATAGGTCTGTCTTTGTCCGTTTGAGCTGCTATAACAAATATACCATAGACTGAATGGCTTAAACAACTAACATTTACTTCTCACAGTTCTGGAAGCCAGAACATCCAAGATCAATGTGGCAACAGATCCAGTGTCTGGAGAGAGCCCACTTCCTGGCTTGTATATGGCCATCTTCTTATATCCTCAAATGGTACAGAGCATAGAGTGAGAGGATGAGCTCTATTGCCTCTAAGGATACTAATCCCATTCGTTAGGTCTCCACCCTTAGAACCGAATTACTTCCCAAAGGTCCCAAATCCTAATACCATCACATGGGGGATTAGGATTTCAACATATAAGGGGGGGGGGGGGGCAAACATTGAGTTCATAAATAAGGTCAGAGTTAATAAAAGATGGTGGCCATAGAAAAGACAGAAATGAGAAATATTTCAAGATGTTTCAAAGAAGTAAAAGGACACAGCAGTAGATTGGATTATGGACTAAAATAAGGAAAAGATCAAAGGTGACAGCAAGAAAATAATGCTATCAATAACCTAAGTGGAGAAATCGAAAAAGGACCATCTCCATTTTAATTAAAGTAACTTGTGAATTGTCAATGAGCTGAAAGATGTCCCACAGACTTAGAAATATTATAACTAATTATAATCATCTCAGAGATAGAATGAGAAAGAGACATATTTGGTAACAATCTGCTTTAAGGTGAGAACTGAAATCATGGCAGTTGATAAAACTGCCAAATGAGAGTAGAATTAAAGAGACTGAAGAACAGGGGAGCCTGCATGGCTCAGTTGGTTAAGCGTGTGACTCTTGGTTTCAGCTCAGGTCATGATCTCATGGTCATGAGATCGAGCCCCATGTCAGGGCTCTGAGCTCACAGTGTGGAGCCTGCCTGGGATGTGTATATATACGTGTGTATATGTATGTATGTGTGCGTGTATGTGTGTGTACATATATATATATATATATATATATATATATATATATATGAATGTCAACATTTAGAAGTCAAAAAGAAACCAACCCTGAACTGACAAAGATATTAAAATTAGAGGACAAGAATATTAAAAGTTGTAAGAACTGTAGTTCATATATTCTAAAAGTAGAGATAGGAAGATACAAAAAGACCCAAAATTGAATTTTGCAAGATGAAAATGACCATGTGTAAGATGAAAATGATTGGGGCGCCTGGGTGGCTCAGTCAATTAAGCGTCCAACTTCAGCTCAGGTCATGATCTCACGGTTCAGGATTTCAAGCTCCACAACGGGCTCTGTGCTGACAGCTCAGAGCCTGGAGCCTGCTTCAGATTCTGTGTCTCCCTCTCTGTCTGCCCCTCCCCGACTCGCACTCTATTCCTCTCTCTCAAAAATAAATATTTAAAAATTTTTTTTTAATTTTTAAATGTCCAAATTTTATGAAAACTATAAATCTTCACCACAAAATTCAGCAGGTTCAATGAACCCCAACAGAAGAAACTTAAACACAACTATACCAAGATACATCATAATCTAAATGTTCAAAAGCAGCCGGAGGAAAAGATATTATATACAGAGGAACAAAGATAAGGCAGATTTCTTGTCAGAAACAAAGCAAGTGAGAACACAGTACAGCATCATCTTTAAAGTACTGAAACAACTGTCAAGGTAGGAATCTATATCCAGTGAAAATACGTAACTACAAGTATTTGCGTATGTAAAGGGACAGGAGGAAATTTGGAAGAGTGTCGACTATGTTCACTATCTTGATTGAGGTGATGATTTCACAGGTAAATACATATGTCAAAACTCATCAAATTGTGTACTTTAAATATGTACAGTTTATTATAAGTCAACTATATTACAATAAAGCTGTTTTTTTAAGTTTGTTTTTATTTATTTTGAGACTGAGAGAGAAAGCATGAGAAGGAGAGGGGCAGAAAGAGAGGGAGGACAGAATCCAAAGCACACTCCATGCTCAGCACAGAGCCTGCCACAGCTTGATCCCACGACCATGAGATCATGACCAGTGCCAATATCAAGAGGCAGACACTTAACTGACTGAGCCACCCAAGTGCCCTGCAATAAAGCTGTTTTTAAAAAATCAACATGTTTACAGAACAAACAAGACAATTCTCAAATAAAAGATATTAAAGTGATACATCAACCAAATGCAATGGGTGAAGTTTGAACGGATCATGATTTGGAAAAAAAAAGAAAAGAAAAGCTATAAAAGTACTCTTCTTAAGAAAATTATGGAATTTTAAATACGAACTGGATATAAAAGCATGTCATGGAAATGCTAATTATCTTCAGTGATAGTTTCGTTATGGAGAAGACCGTCCTTATTCTACGGAGATTCACCCTGCATTATTTAGGTTGAAGTATCATGATATCTGCATTTTACTTTTAAATGATACAGGCAGGATATGAATATATTTGGAAAAAAATAAAGCAAATATGGCAAAATGGTAGCAATTGTTGACTCTAACCAAAGAGTACATAGATATACATGGTATTATTCTTTGAATACTTTTGCTTGAAACTTTTCATAATAAAACAAAGGGGAAAAAAACTTAGCATATCTATATGGAAAAAATACCACAAACATGACAAAATAGAAATAACTAGGAAAAACACTTGCAACACAAAATAGAAATAGCATTACTTTAGTTTATATGCAAGCAGCTCTTTAAAATCTAGAAGAAAATATGAATAATCCATTTTTAAAGTAGACAAAAATCACAAAATAACAACAAAATATGTAGATGACAAAATTTTAAAAGTACACTCAATTCTGTCATAACTGGAACAGTATAAAACAAAGCAATGTAATACTGTTTTTCACTTATCAGATGAACAAATTTCTTTCTCTGGTAAGACTACTAGCAAGGAAGGACTGAAGAAAACATGCACACACACTGCAGAATTACATATGAGGTTAGCTTGCTGGATGGCAATTTGAAAAAAATGATCTACAACTGAATTTTATTATGAAATTGAAATTTAAAATGCATGTACTCTGTCGGGCTCTGTGCTGACAGCTCAGAGCCTGGAGTCTGCTTCGGATTCTGTGTCTCCCTCTCTCTCTGCCCCTCCCCTGCTCATGCTCTGTCTCTCTCTCTCTCTCAAAAATAAATAAACATTAAAAAAAATGTTTTAAAAAGAAAAAAAACAAAATGCACGTACTCTGACGCAGTAATTCCATGTCTAGGAATTTATGCTATACTGAGGGCTCAGCACAGTTTTTCTTAAAGGATCAGGTAAAAATTCAGCTTTCTGGGCCAAGAGGCCTATGTCACAGCTATTCAACTCATCCACTCTAGTTTTAAAGCAGCCAGAGACAAGCTATAAACAAATGATTGTGCTTGTATTCCAATACAATTTTATTCACAAAAACAGGGGCCCGGCTATAGGCCATAATTTGCTGACTCATACTACATATAAACTCTGAACACAAAAATGTATTTTATCATAGTATTATTTGTAACAGCAGAAAAACTGTAAACTAAAAACACATTAACAGGACACTTAATTCATAAAAACCAAATATACATTAAGAGGACGCTTGCTAATCCACAGAAAATCGATACAATGACAGATTATACAGATGTTCAAAAGAATGTGTTATCTAAAAGTATAATGAAAAATTCTCCAGGATAGGTCATTTAGTCAAAAAAAGATAAAGAGCATTATACATAATAACATGCCATGTACAAGGAGAGAAAAGAATACATATGTATTAACTTTTACTAAATTTCTGTAAGAGTATGTAAGAGACAGTAGTTACATCTAGAGAGGTAGAATGATGGGTCAGAGTTAGAGAAAAGACTATTTTTTACAATCTTTTGAGTTTTTACCATGTGCATATAACTTTTGTAGCTACTTTTATAATAAAGTAAAATAGATGAATTGGCATATAATGAGTGTTTAATAATGTTATATTAGTGAATGACTAGAGAGAGGTTTCATCAAATGGGCATATGGGGATAAAAGTCAGTTCTGAAGTAATTACAACATAAAGATGGTGATAAAGTAGATCCAGCAAAGATAATGTGTTGCAGCAACCATTAAACATTGCAGGTTGACTCTCTAACATCCCTTCCTCCCAGACCCAGGGTCAAGTTCCAAATAACCAAAGCCAATCATGGGATATCTAGGTGGCTCAATCAGGTAAGAATCCCAGCTTCAACTCAGGTCATGATCTTGTGGTGTGTGAGTTCAAGCCCTGCATCAGGCTCGCACTGGCAGTGTGGAGCCTGCTTTGGGTTCTCTCTCTCTCAAAATAAATAAATAAGCTTAAAAAAAAAAATAACTAAACCAATCATTGTGATGCCATCTCTCTACATCTGACTGGTTCCACAGACTGACAGCCCTGAATAAAATATTTGGAAATGCTGTAAGTAATCTGAATATGGAAGAGAGAATGAACTAGAAATTAGCAAAAGGATTGTATCTAATCAGCAAATTTCTGTGACTATCGGTAACACTACTTAAGTGGCAGCCAAGAAGAACACAGGTCACAGACAACAGAAGTTAGCCAGAATAAGAGCAGGAGGTGGAGAAAAAATAATACCCAGAATGCTGTTAAAGGCATTGCTGAAATCCCTGATTATAAATAAGTCTGAAGTGTCAGCTGGATAGAGACAAACCTAGAGAGGAACTTAACGAAACAAGGGAGCAGAAAAGTGTCTATGTATTTGGGGGAAGAAAAGGGGGTCACAGGACCAAGTGTAAGGATGATGATATACAGCATGTTGGTTAACAGAATGGGGGGGGGGCGGATATTAACCAGAAGACTAGTTCAACTTTTGAAATATTGACAGTATAGCAATGTCTAGCAATGATATTTTGGATGAGCTGAAGTAGAGTGTTGATGTAAGTTGTTCAAGTCAAGGCCCAGCTATGGCCTCAGTTGTTCTCTTCATTTCACCTTTGCTTGGAGCAAAGACAGAAAAGGAGAGTATAATTATATGATTTAATGTCAAAAGAGAAGAGAGTATTTACTGATCCTATTTAAGAACTCTGAATTTAGAAGACCTAGGTTCCTATCTAGGCAAGGTCACTTCTTAGATGTATGGCCCTTGAACTGACAAGTTACTTAACTTCTCTAACCATTAAGTTTTATCAACAAGAGTAACTAGTTCAGGTTACCTGAAGATACTTAAGGACTGCTTGAGATAATACATGTAAAGCGTCAAATGGTGACTGGCACATGAGAGTCAATAAGTATTTGTTACTTTCACTATCCAGTAGTCAAGCAGCAGCACTGGGGTACAAGTCCTAGGCCAAATTCCCATTTTGCCTAGCAGGTAAGGAGGGCCAGAGTGTTAGAAAAAGGGATAGAGAATATTTTAGGGGATGCTCTCTATCTAAAGGAAGAAGCTCTTAGTTAAGATGAAGCATCAGGAGTGCTCAGACAATATTTATATATGCTTCCGGGGTGCTTGGACAGCTCAGTTGGTTAAGCACCTGATTCTTAATTTCAACTCAGGACATGATCTCACAGTTCAAGGGATCAAGCCCTATATCGGGCTCTGCGCTGACAGCACAGAGCCTGTTTGGGATTCTCTCTCTCCCTCACTTTCTGATCCATGCCCGCTCACGTGTGTGTGTGTGTATGTGTGTGTGCTCTCTCTCTCTCTCTCAAAAGAAATAAACTTTTTTGTTAAAAAAAGAATATGCTCCCAAAAAGGTAGAAATTCAAATAAGTGTAATAGAATTATTACCCTAAAAGCTTTCAAACTTAAATAATATATCTTCCTTTAAATAAGCCACACACATCAATGTGTAGAAACAGCAGAATTAGACCAAAGCTATAATCGGGCTGGCAGAAAATCAGTCAACACAATACACAGGTGACATTGGCTGAATGATAAAGAAACCAGCTACAAAATTTGGCAACATTAGTTTCTAAATCCACAGATACAAATTTATAGGTTATGTTCTTTTTCTCCAGTGAGACAGGGGCAAAGCTATCCATGTCTTGGTAACATTCAGTACTACCAAAAACCAGGCTACTCTAAATTTGAAAATGCAAAAATTGAAGAAAACTGGAAAATATGAAAAGTATCATGGTAAGGGGAAGAGCTTACCTGACTACACAAAAATAACCACTATTAGCATTTTGCGCAGCCCTTCCAGTCTTTTAAGTGCAATTCCTCATTATATTGTGAGATTATATGGTATACACGACTTTGTATCCTACTTTATCACATGATATTATGTCAGAACTATATTATTTGCTTTAATACCATTACCAAACTAAGGGTGGTGACTTACTCTACAAAGACCTTTATCATTTCAGTCAAGACATTTTAGAAATACATATCCTCCCTACATAATCTCACCAGCCTAAGGTCAACTTTCGGTCCAAGGACAACACGGAGCTTTTCAGAGTGTCGTGTACGACCCTAGAGGTTTAAGGGAAAAATGCCACATTTTTCATTTATAGTATGTGTTCCTTTGAAAATAGAGAATATTTTGAAATTGAAAACCGAAAATAGATTTCATACATACAAAAAAGAGCCAGTAATTTTAAAAAATTATTCCCATTTCTGCACACGATGCTGGTTAATTTTCCCATTCCACCTTTGGTTAGTTAGGTGGTCATTTTAAGATGACCTGATACAAATTATTTTTCCATGTACATGCTGATGAGTCACAATAAATACAAAGGACCTATAACTGGTAGGGTTTTTTTAAATTTTTTTTAACGTTTATTTATTATTGAGAGACAGAGAGAGACAGACCGTGAGCAGGGGCGGGGCAAAGAGAGGGAGACACAGAATCCGAAGCAGGCTCCAGGCTCTGAGCCGTCAGCACAGAGCCCAACATGGGGCTCGAAGTAACAAACCGCGAGATCATGACCTGAGCACAAGTCAGACGCTTAACTGAGCCACCCAGGTGCCCCCCAAAACAAAACTTTTTAATAAATGGTGATAAAATAGTAATATATGTACGGCTTAATATTTCTTTTATTTTTCCTTTTTGATGCTTTAAACATTTTAAAATTAAGATATGCTATTAATCGGGAACATTTAGGTCTTTTTTTTTTTCTTTTTTTAGTAAATAAATTGTATGGATCTTTCCAATGGTATCATCCATGATATAACCATCCTAAACATAATATGGAAACAAATATCCCACATAATTCAGAACACTAAATAATGTTACTATTTGAACATGTTCTTTTTCTTTATGTCCCTAGACTCTAAATTTGCACGTAAAACTTTAAAAAAAAAAATTTAAGACTTCAATTTCAAAAAAAAATTAACATAAAAGTAAATTTAGGAAAGTTAACAGAAACATTTGAAACAATTCCACTGAGTAAAAACAATTGTTGAAGTTTTAAGTCATCACGAAAAAATGAAATATTTAAAATTTATCATAAATCTATATTCATACACCTTTGGGTCAAAGAACCTAAAGAACAAGATTATATGCCTAGCCAGCATTGTGAAGTAGACCCATCTAGTTTAGAGGCAAGTATGACAGTTTTAGGCCTCCGGCCCTTTTGAAAGAACTTTCATAACTCTAAAGGGTACATCAAAGGTTCATTAAAATATCATTAGAACACCTTGTAAAACCACTAAACAGCACATATGTCTTCCCTGGCTAATCAAAACTGAAAGAATAGCACATTCATGTGAAAACTGGTGCTACATTTAGTACTGTGGAGAAGTGACTAATACATATACTTTTTAAGTATCTCCAAAGTGGGAGGCATATTTTTTGTAGCTCAATACATACATGTTAGCTCAAACAGTGGTTCCACTCAAGTTTAGCAGATTCTGTGAGTTTGTATCTTGTTACGGTGATTCTGTATCAGACATCTGTTCTCTTGAATCACATGGAGCCTGCCTGTCTCAAGCCAGATAGGAAATTCACTGTTCTTAGGTTTTACCCAGCGGGAGGAAGGGGAGCTATTAAGAACTAAGTTCCCAGCCTGCTACAGTTTTAAGTGATCAGAAAAAATTAATACCAAGGCTTAAAAAAAAAAAAAAAAAAACCTGGGTATGAAACTGCTCAACAATGCATTATTAAAACTCTCAAACTCTTACCGAAAGCAGGAATTGAAAGAACTATTACTGCCACTATTACAATGGCAGTATCCCCACAAATCAACCAATTTTTCAATTAGTAGAACTGTGTAGTAGAAATGCAGGAATGAGGAAGAATGAAGAAGAATCAAGAACTACTTTCTAAATCCTGCTGCGATGCCCTAATTCATTCCAGCTCTTCACCAGAAAACTGACAAAAGATTAGATCTCTGAGGATCTAAAACCTGCCTCTTCCTAAGCCGATGATTAGCTGTCATAACTTAAAATGGTATGCGGGGGAAGGAACAGAATAGCTTCAGGCCACAATTTTGAGGACGCTGAAAAGTGTCTTGGTTAATAATTTGACAGCAGTGCAAAGAAAGGGCGGCAGGGGCGGCCCGCCTTGCTAATCAAAAGTGACTTAAAACTTTACTGGACTTGTCACCTGGTTTGTAAACACAACCACTTGTGTAAGACCATCCTACGCGATTAAGGTGGTTAAACAAAAATCAAGCCCCGATGCCAAAGGTTCGCCTGCCAGGGTGCACCCTGGGGGGGGCGGGGGGGGGGGAGTTGAAAGGTCAACGGGAGCTGTAAGCCCAGGAGTCGCAGGGGTAGATGGCCGGTCGCCCTTGGGGTTGGGCCCTCCAATTGTCCTCGGATTCCTAACTCCAAAAAGCACGCCCCGGAGCCAAATTCTCCTCCCTTACCCCCACCTCTTCCCACCCCTTAAGTCTCGAAAAAAAGACGCTGAACGCCATTCATCTGGATCCCGGGTGGGGGTAGTGGGGACGAAGCACTAGCTGTGCGAGAGGTAGCCGCAGAAGAGGCCAGGCCTTGGGACCTGCCAAAATTGGGGGTTTTAAGCCCGGATCCAACCGCAGCGCCTCCCGTGAAAACACCTCTTCTGCCGTCAGGGAGCGAGAAGCGGGCAGCCAGAGGAGGGACTGGGGGAGAAGGCGCGAGGTCCTTACCCACTGCAAGGTTGGCCACTGCCGGACGCTGCCGGCGGCTCCAAAACCGGAGGCCGGAGGCGGCTCCACGGAGCCGTAAGGAGGCTGCCATGCTGCCCGGCCCCCCGCCTCCCCGCGGTGACCTCCGCGGCTCCCGGCTCGCCCACTGATTGCGAGTGTGCGCGGCGGAGCGGGCGGGATCCGCCGCGGCGTGGGGCCGCGCGCGCACGCGCTCTGCAGTTCGGGGTCGGCACCCACCCGCGAGGGGAGGAGCGCGACGCCGAGAGGCGCGGCCCGGCGAGCCAGGGGTCGTCAATCCGCTTATGAACAGGGGGCCAGACCAATCAGATTCTCAGGTCCCCTCACTTCGCTAACCACCAATAGGAAGGCTTTTCGAGCCCCACCCACATCAAGGGCCTGGCCCCGCCCCCTAGCTCCTCCTTCCTCTACAGACAGCGGGCGCGAGTCTCCTTGTTTATCAAAACGCAGCGGGTGTGTGAGAGGCGGTGGCTGCTGCTCGCTGCAGCCTCCAACGAGCTCTTGACCTCGCAGAACCGCCCCTCGGAGGGTGTAACGGCGTGTGTTGCTTCCACTGAGACGGAGACGAAATTTTAGTTCGCAGCTGCTGCAATTTTTAGGCAAGAGCAGAAATTCCTAGCTTTTCTTAAAGTATAGGGACCCATGTTTAACTTCAGTAATTTGCGGATCTCCTGATGTTAGTATTTGTATTTTGAGCATCTGTTCGTTGAGGAACAACAGAAATCTACCATAAATGTAGTAACTTTTAATTTGATTTTATTTAACACAACAGTTTCTCCACAAATTTGAAAAAGAGTAGGAAAACAAGTTGGGAACCTTGTTCTCTTTGAAGGGTAGAATTACTAGCAACTTGTACTCTCTGATATGTATTTCTCTAATGTTTGAAAATTCTGCATTTCATAAGCAAAATCTAAGGATAAATGAAAATCCAGAAAGTTGTCTAAATGTGTTTGGGTCAAAGAGAGATATTTCTTCACTCTTCTGCCCGTGTTTGGTGTACATATTTGAATCTCGGGACCCTTTGGCAATAATTGCAGGGCTTTCCATCTCCACTGACCCCAGCGAAGGGTTGTGAGACATGCAAAGGAAGACTTGCAACCTTTGCTGGAAAGGTAGTACAGGAAGAAAAACAGTGAGGAGTGGCTAGGAGAATAGAAATCCCAGGGTGTCCACCCCCTCCCTAAATTCTTTCTACTTAATCATTTGCCTAGATTGTGCTCACCCAACCTTTTAATCTAAGTAGCAGAATCAACAGATTTGACTTTGACCTTCATTTTTGCTTTACGTCAAAGCAGAGAGTTGGAAGTGCCTACAGAAAGGAAAGGAACTGAATAATTTCCAAGCAGGTTCAGTCATGTTTCTGGGCATGCTAGCAATGTTTCCAGAACCTGGCACAGAGTGCAAGGTTCAGATTTGTAACTGGTATGAAAACAATTTCCCTTCTTTGGCTGTCTCTCCACCCCAACCCTCTACCCTACACCAACCAAAAGGAAGAAGGGAGGAAGCAAGGGGGAAAAATCATTCCAGCTACTGGGACAGTCTCCTAGATTTGGGTTCTCACCCAAATCTATTTATTGGTTTCTGGAGCATGTCCTACCAGATCCTCTCTTTGCAGTTTATTTAGGTTTTAGCTGGGATAAACCTCCTGCAACCAATAAACATAGCCCTACGGATTTCTATAATTAACTGCTGAAATGTGTTCTGCCTTTCAACTATGTCAGCCTACATAGCAGAGCTATTTGCAACACAGGACAACCTATCAATTCATCTCCAGCTCCTAAAGTTTATATCCCAGTCCTCTTGAGATTTTATATCCAAGCAGATTGTTTTTGTCATTTTTATTGTGAGCTACTGTTTTTGTTTCTCTAGGTTGTTTATAGGGATCTTTTCTTGAAAATGAGTATTTCTTTACACAAGGTTGCCTCCTATGAACAACATTTTACTAGGACTCAAAAGGGAGAAAGGGGGAAGGGGCTCAGAAAAAAAGAGCAGGCAGAACTAAAGCTGGGCATGAGGTCTTTTTAATGTGTGCTTTCTTTAAAAAAAAGAAAACACTAATGTGATGGCTTTGAAAACGGAATGAGTGCATTAAAAATATTTGACTCTTTTTTCCTTAACCAGAACCAGGAGATAAGTCACAGTTTCTCCATATCCCTACATCATGTAGTGCAATATCTCCTCCCAGAAGCCCGATACTGATTCACAAATTAAGGCTCTAAGATTTTCATAGATGTTTATGATAAGCGTTATGATTTTTAAGTAATTACTATCTGGAGGTGCTTGCAGATATTACTGTGTTTGCAAAGGCTGTTACTGCCTTTGGCTGGCTTTATTTGATTGCCTGCCTGATATCTTCGTTTGAAGGGCATTGCAACTTCTCCCTAGATCTCTGCCAAGTAGTTTTGTTTGAAGTTGTGTTTCAATACATTACAGGCTCTTCGCTTCTGCTTCTGGGAAGATGGAGTAAGTCTACTTTTCTCTATCCCTCCGGAAAAGTACAACTAAAAACTCTGGACATTATATATAAAACAAATTTAAGAAACTCTGAAAAGTAGAGGAAAAACAGCATACCAGCTAGGGACCTCAGGACCCAAAGAGGAACACAGAGGTAAGTTCCTGGGTGTTTGTTTAGCCTTATACTCCCATATTGTGTACTAGAGAAGCCAAAAACTAGAACCCTGGGGCACCTGGGTGGCTCAATTGGTGAAGCGTCCCAACTCTTGATCTCAGCTCAGGTGCTGGTCTCAGGGTTGTAAGTTCAAGCCCTGTATTAGGCTCTACACTTTGTGTGGAGTCTACTTAAAAAACAAACAAACAAACGAACGAACAAAAACCTAGAAACCCAAAAATGCCAAGAGACGCAGACGGAACTGCCCCAGTAAAAGGCTACCCCCTTTAGGCAGAGGATGAGAAAAGGACAGCCTACCAAGGCATTAGAAAATAACTACTCTGCTGTAGATAAACACCAACAGTCAAATCCTATGACCCCCCCCCCATTCCTACAAAGGCCAAGCAAGGAGCCTAGACTTGCACACTCTATAGGCTATAATGAAACACCCCAACATCCTAATACCCCAGTACCCCTGTACCTCAATCCCACTGGTGTGGTGTCGGAGATGGCCAAGTCGAGAGCCAGGACTTCCATCCCCACTGCTGAATTATAACAAGTACCCCTCCACACACGTGTCCCCATCCCGTTGCTCACAGTGCCATTGGAGACTACATGGGGAACCTGGATTTCCACCCCTACCTGACAGTAATGAGACACCCCTCCTCCTCCCTGTTGAGATGCAGTCAGAGGAGAAACCTAACTGAGACTCAAGAGTCAGGACTTTCGCCACTGTCTTCTGTAAGGAGGCCAAGCATCCCCACTATAACACCAGTGGAGGCCACATAGGGAGCAGTAATGAGGCCCTCTTACCCCTCCCAGCTAAGGAAGTATCAGTGGAAGCCCAGTGGGGAGTTGTAGCTCCTAGTGGGAGCCTAGCCCACCAATAAGGAGGACCCCCACCCCTACTCCCTCAATGTCTACATGGGCAGAAGAGGGAACCTACACTTCTGCCCTTCCCTGGCATTGACAAAGACCATGCACCCTCTATTCCTTTGCCAGGGAAGTGTCAGGGGAAGCCAGCTAAAACAGGTGGTTTAAATAAGATCCAAAGTATAATAATACCAAATATCCATATTTCAGCTGAAATTCATTCATCATACCAAGAACTAGGAATACCTCAAACTGAATTAAAAAAAGAAAGATGTCATTATGCCATATACCAGTTATAACAAAAATCATAATAGAGATTTTTGGCTCTGCTTTGTTTGTTTGGTTTCTGTTTAAAGATATAATTACCAGAGAGGCCCATGACATAATTTTGGTAGCCTTCAATCACTCTGATATTTCCCGTTCAGATGATTTCTACATCTGTAAAGAGTATAAATCAGTGGTTTGCAATCCCAAATGCATGTTAAACTGTCTTCAGAATACCAAAGCTCAGTTCTTGTCCACAAGTATTTTCTGGAGTGAGTCATAGAGCATTTGAATTTGTTTTTAATTTCTTCAAATGATTCTGCTGCACAGTGAATACTGAGAGCCATAGCCATAGTAAAATGAAAGCCATAAAAGATGCTTAGGAACTAATCATGCTGGCAGTGACAGTGGGCATAGAGGAAAAAAAGACAAGTATGAAATATACCTGGGAGGCAAACCGTTATTGCCAATTACTTCTGGAAGTTGAAGCACGCTTGAAAGAAAAATATTCTAGGTAGAGCCCTAGGTTTTTGGCTTGGGTGACTGAATAAATGAAAGTGTCATTGCCCCATGTAGGGAACTGGGTCATGTTGAGTTTGAGATAGATATGTCCAGGGGCAATTGGCCAGTTGAAGAATCCAAGTTAGAAATACATATTTGGAAATTACGGGCTAAAAATGAACAAATCAGGAGACTATAGATGCTGGAGAGGATGTGGAGAAACGGGAACCCTCTTGCACTGTTGGTGGGAATGCAAATTGGTGCAGCCACTCTGGAAAACAGTGTGGAGGTTCCTCAAAAAATTAAAAATAGACCTACCCTATGACCCAGCAATAGCACTGCTAGGAATTTACCCAAGGGATGCATAGGGGCATACGGGCACTTGTACCCCAATGTTTATAGCAGCACTCTCAACAATGGCCAAATTATGGAAAGAGCCTAAATGTCCATCAGCTGATGAATGGATAAAGAAATTGTGGTTTATATATACAATGGAGTACTACATGGCAATGAGAAAGAATGAAATATGGCCCTTTGTAGCAATGTGGATGGAACTGGAGAGTGTGATGCTAAGTGAAATAAGCCATACAGAGAAAGACAGATACCATATGGTTTCACTCTTATGTGGATCCTGAGAAACTTAACAGAAACCCATGGGGGAGGGGAAGGAAAAAAAAAAAAAAAAGAGGTTAGAGTGGGAGAGAGCCAAAGCATAAGAAACTCTTAAAAACTGAGAACAAACTGAGGGTTGATGGGGGGTGGGAGGGCAGGGAGGGTGGGTGATGGGTATTGAGGAGGGCACCTTTTGGGATGAGCACTGGGTGTTGTATGGAAACCAATTTGACAATAAATTTCATATATTAAAAAAAAAGGAAATTACGGGCTAATAGATGGTAATGTAGGTCATGAGTATAGATGGCATCATTATGAACATTTTATTTTTTATATTTTCATTATGAGAGTTTTAAAGGAACATGGTTGGGGCGTCTGCCTGGCTCAGTCATTAGAGCAAGCAACTCTTGATCTCTGGGTCATGAATTCGAGCCCCATGTTATGGGTAGAGTTAACTTAAAAAAAATTTTTTTTTAATATTAAAAAAAAAACAATAAAGGAACCCGGTTGATGATAAAACTCCAGAGAACACCCTAAGGAAGAATTAGAGTTTGTGAAAACATAGGGAGGGGCCAGAGGAGGAGAAAAACAGGGAGCAGCATCAGAGAAAAGTCCAAGGCAGGAAAAAAGTTCAAGGGGGGAGTATTTCACAGGGGGCAGTTATTATCAAATAAGTGGTAAGATAAGTGCAAAGATAAGTCTTTGTAGGCTTTTGCAACCAAGAGTTAGTGTTGGCTTTAGTAAGGGAGAGCAGATATAGTGAAACCATGGAGCCAGATCACAGTACGTCAAGAAGAGAATGACACATGGCAAAATGGAGAAATCAAGGCAGTGATTACTGTCCACTTTTTCAAGAAACTTGGCCCGTGAAGGAAGGAAGAAATGAGAGGGAAGTAAATTCAAACAGAGGCTTTTATTTATGTGTTTTCATTTGAAAGGGGAAAGACATCTGAGTATGTTTAAATGCTAAGAGGAAGAAGTAAGGAGACTGAGTTGAAGGAGGGGATGCCGGTAGATAATAGTTTGGGGGTTATCACTGAATAATCCCCAGGATTCTTCCTCTTCAATTAAAAAAAAAAAATTCTTTCTCGTTTAGTTTCTATGTGAGACCTGTAGTCAAAAGAAAGCATGTAGAAAGCCTCAGTTAATAAAGCTGTGGATTTTCTTTCCAGAAAAATCCTACAAACACAGTATAGTGAGTATAATAACTTTTTTTTTTAATGTTTATTTATTTTTGAGAGAGAGAGAGACAGAGCACGAGCGGGGCTCGAACTCACAGACTACAGTATCATGACCTAAGCCAACGTCAGACACTTAACTGACTGAGCCATCCAGGTGCCCTAATAACTTTTAAAAATATAGATCAAGGGGTGCCTGGGTGGCTCAGTCGGTTGAGTGTCCAGCTTCAGCTCGGGTCACGATCTCACGGTTGGTGGGTTCGAGCCCCGCGTCGGGCTCTGTGCTGACAGCTCAGAGCCTGGAGCCTGCTTCCGATTCTGTGTCTCCCTCCCTTTCTGTCCCTCCCCTGCTCACACTCTGTCTGTCTGTCTGTCTGTCTCTCTCTCTCTCAAAATCAATAAACATTAAATTTAAAAAAATTTTATATAAAAAAAGAATTGATTACAGTTCTAATCAGAGGGACAAACTAGTTGCCAATTCTTGTTCGCTTATGGTTCCTGTTTTCTATTACCCGATGATACGAAAATGACCATGGGTTGAGCAGAAGCCCCAGTCTACTCAATGACTTTCTGCCCTAAGTACTCATCCCTTAGGGAAATGAATCTTGACATAGGTAACATTCTGGGTGCCCATTCAGATCAAAAGTATAACTTTTGGTCAAGCATATATTGAGACTATATTTATCTATTGTTCCAATTTTTTTTAAGAAGCACTTAAAAAAAGCATGCTTTCTGATCCATAGGTTGTAACGCTAGAAATCTACCAGAAAGAAATAATCATAGAAGGATATGTTCATAGAAGTGTTATTTATAAAAGGAGGGACAATAAAAGTATACAAAAAGGAAGGACTAGACTAAACATATTCTGTTACCTATAGACTGTAGAGCCCTCTCCCCTAATATCTGTTCTTCCTTTCCTGAAGGATAATAGAATTTCTAGCTGGAGACGTGGCTAACTAGCATAAAAACTGAATTTCCCAGCATCTGTTGCAGGTAGGTTTGGGAATATAACTAAGTTCTGGCCATTGGGACATAAGCATAGTAGAAACCAAGAGAATTTAACTTCTGTCTTGTTAACTCATTGTTATTTTGTGGTTTGGGTCACTCACAGACAAATCGATTGCTAACTTATAGATACATACACGTTTATGAAAACATTTACTTATGTATTTATGTATTTATTTCTTTAAATGCTTATTTATTTTTGAGAGAGTGCGAGCAGGGGAGGGGCAGAGAGAGAGGGTGACAGAGAATTCGAAGCAGGCTCCCCACTGTCAGCACAGAGCCTGACATGAGGCTCAAACCCACAAACCGCGAGATCACGACCTGGACATTTAACTGACTGAAACACCGAGGCACCCCTATGAAAACATTTAAAATATTGTTTCCTAAAAATGTTTAGTAGTACAGGAAAATTCCCCTTATATAATGTTAAGTGAAAAAAAAATCAAGATTCAAAACTGTTCTTGCAATGTTTTGCAATTTTGTATTATATTAAGTATATACATATATGCATAGGAAAAAAGTAGGATTAAGGATGTTTTTTCTTCTCTCTGATTTTCTTTACCTTCCCAACCTCACCATCCACAAAAATCAATTCCAGATGAATAAAAGAGTTATGTATGGAAAGAAAAACTTTAAAGCTATTTGAAGAAAATATGGAAGAGTATCTTTGGAATAAGGAAAAATTTTTTTCTCTTTTTTCGAATGTTTACTTATTTTTTAAAGAGAGAGAGAGCACGAACAGGGAAGGGGCGGCGGGGTGGGGGGTGGGGG
The DNA here is from genome assembly GCF_018350195.1 of Panthera tigris. Taxonomy (NCBI): domain Eukaryota; kingdom Metazoa; phylum Chordata; class Mammalia; order Carnivora; family Felidae; genus Panthera; species Panthera tigris. The sequence goes on from NC_056661.1 coordinate 118,236,333, forward strand.
CAGAGGATCCAAAACGGGCTCTGCACTGACACCAGCAAGCCTGACGCAGGGCTCAAGCTCATGAACCACGAGATCATGACCTAGCCAAAGTCCGATGTTCAACCAACTGAACCACCCAAGCACCACAGGAGGAATTTTTTTAACAAGTCACAAAAACACAAACAATAAAAAATGTATTAATACATTCAATAGCATTATAATTAAGAACATCTGCTCATCAAAATATAGCAAAAAATAAAGAAACAAGCCACTGGGAAAAGATGTTTGCAACACATAAAACGATCAAGGGATCAGTATCCAAAATATAAATATATTTTTAAAAGTTTTTATTTTTTAAGTAATCTCCACACCCAATGTGGGGCTCAAACTCACAGACCCAAGATCAAGAGTCACATGCGACACCAACTGAGCCAAGCCAGGTACCCCACCACAATAAATTTTTTAAATCCTACAAATCAACATGAAACACATAAACAACCAATAGAAAAAGAAGTAAAAGATAAAAACAGGCATCTTATTAATAATCATGAGATGTATATTAAAATCACAATGAAGAGGTGGAGGAACTGGAACTTTCTTACCACGGGTAGAAGGAGTGTAAATTAGGTCAACAACATTGGAAAATTCTTTGGCATTACCCAGTAAAGTTGCCTAAACTCAGTAATTCCTCTCTTAAATATTCAGTTTAGTGAAATGTATCTATATGTTCATCAGGAGTCCTGTGCAGGAAAAATCATAATATTATTGTTCCAGTGGCAAAAAACTGGAAACAATCCAAATATCCAACAGAACAGGGAAATACATAGTGGTATATGCATAAAAAGGAATGTCATTTTAGCAGTGAGAATGAATGCAAATCACTGTTCTAACATGCATGACCCTCAAAAACAATGTTGAGTGAGTCGCGAAAGAAAAAATACCTTTTTTTTTTTTTCTAGGTAGGCTTCATGCCCAGTGTGAATCCCAATGCAGGGCTTGAACTCATGACCCTGAGATCAAGACCTGAGCTGAGATCAAGAGTCCAACACTTAACCGACTGAGGCACCCAGGCACCCCAATAGAAAAAATAGAGCTCAGAACAGGCAGAACAAAAAGTATTTCTTTGTATGATTATATACACATGTAGTAAAACAATGTTAAAGTAAGAGACTGATTAATACCAATTTTGGTGTAGAGGTTACCTCTGAACAGGAGGAAGGGGAGGCAGGATGATTGGGAAGAGGCACATGGGAACCTACAAAGCTATTAGCAAAATTCTGTCTCTTTTTTTTTAAGTTTATTTATTTATTTTGAGAGAGAGAGAAAGAACAAGTCAGGAGCTGTCCACTGTCAACACATAGCCTGACTTGGACTTGAACGCAGCAACCGCGAGATCATGACCTGAGCCAAAGCTGGACGCTTCGTCGACTGAACCACCCAGGTGCCTCAGTGAAGTTCGGTTTCTTAAGCTTGTGATAGATACGCGCAATCGTTTTATTCTTCTTTAAATAATAATGTCATTGGGGCACCTGGGTGGCTCAGTCAGTTAAGCATCTGACTTCGGCTCAGGTCATGATCTCACAGCTTGTGAATCCAAGCCCCGCATTGGGCTCTGTGCTGACAGCTCAAGAGCCTGAAGCCTGCTTCAGATTCTCTGTCTCCCTCTCTCTCTCTGCCCCTCCCCCACTCACACTCTGTATCTCTCTCTCAAAAAAAATAAATAAACATTAAAAATAATAATAATATTCAAATACAGCCAGGCACAAATATTATGTGTAAATATTAAATGTTCTAACCATGTCCACTCAAAAAAGATGGTATCTACTGGAATATTCAGAAAAATATTATGATTGGTTTTCTATGGGAATTGGGAGAGAGGAGGACATATGGATAATTTTCAGTTTGTACGATTTTTAAAAGTTAATTTGAATAATAAATGTTAACTATTATTATTAAAAATAATAATAATAATGTCATTATTAAACATGTATATATCATACATTCTTGTGGGTATATTTTATAATTTAAAAGAGTTCTATAAAAGGAACAACTTGGAGCTAATTTTTTTTTTTAATTTATTCTTTTATTTTGAGAGAGATAAAGACAGTGAGAGTGGGAAAGGGGCAGAGGGAGAGGGAAAGAATCCCAAGCAGACTCTGCTGCCAGCACAGAGCCCGACACGGGGCTCGAACCCACGAAGCCGTGAGATCATGACCTGAGCCGAAACCAAGAGTCAGATGCTCAACCAACTGAGCCACCCAGGTGCCCCATTGGAGCTAATTTTTAAAAACTAAGCACATATCCCTAGTGTGCCTGAGAATGTACATTTGTTAAGGTTAGGACACACTTCATGGGGATCATTTACAGGTTCAGACAAATTATTCAAAGAAATCAAGGTGTTTTATATATTCTTGGTCACAGAGCATGACGATGAACAGAACTTCCCAGTCTCGTTTGCAACTAAATATGGCTATGTGACTAAATTTGGGCTAACAGGCTATGAGCTGAAGTGCTGTGTGCCACTTCTAAATCTTTCATTAAGTTGGACCTCCTTGCCCTGGACATTTTCTTTCTAATTCCCCCATGTATTGAGTTTGAACCATGTGGTTGAAGATAATACTCAGGGAGTGATGGAAAAAAACCTGCGTCTCTAATGGAAACTGGGCCTCTGTTCTTATGGACCAGGATTACATGGATAGCCCTGAACCTCTTACCTAGACTATACATTTAAGTCCCTATACCCTGAAATCTTTTTTTGCAGCAGGAAGTTGTCCCTTGATTAATAAAGCCATTGTCCTTCTTTATATGTTCCTTGGAAACATCTGTAAATAAGGCATGACTCTGAAAACGGAACAGTGCACGTGTGGTATCATCATGGAAAAGAGCAGCTGCTTCCACGCCTTAGAAATGTCACTTTCTCACTTCCTAGGAGTTCCAGGCCCTGACACCCTGGGACAAGTTGGCTAAAAACCACAAGAGACCAAAGCTGACACCAGAATGCAAATTGATTAATTTACTAGGTAAATTAAAACAGCAACACCCATGCAGGCATAATCAGCACATTCCTTCCCCTTACAACCAAGCTACACGGAAAGCTAATTCATCAGAAGTTGTTTCAGTGACTTGCCAGAAAATTGTAAAGTTCATGTGGTAAACTCGTTCTCCCCCCCGAGGGAGACCTGACGGGAATCTAGAAGATGGCTTCATGAGCATAAAATCAAAACAAGAGGAAACAGGTGAGGTAAATGTATAGCGATGATCCTTTTACCTTGGAAACTGGAGTGACAGGAGTAAAATAAAACACCCAAATCTCTTATCTTTATCTTCACATCTGAAATGGCGTTGCAGCTGGGAGCAAAAATAGGTCAAAGGCAGAAGGTAAGGCTTCCTTTTCCTGACCCTAACCCTATATCCTCCCACAGATGAACAACTGACACATTCTTTTTTTTTTTTTTAATTTTTCACGTTTTTTTTTTTCTTTCCTTTTCTTTCTTTCTTTTTTTTTTTTTTTAGAGAAAGAGAGACAGTGTGCAAGTGGGGAAGGGGCAGAGAGAGAGGGAGACACAGAATCTGAAGCAGGCTCCAGGCTCCAGGCCCTGAGCTGTCGTCACAGAGCCCGATGCAGGGCTTAAAGTCACAGACCATGAGATCATCGGTAACCCACCGAGCCCCCCAAGCGCCCCATTGACTGACACATTCTTAAGATGTGATAATAACTTCAAACTGGTTACACCGCAGTTTTGTGAGCCTTCAAGCTATCCTTCAGGTTTGTTTGTTTTATAGCTAAACTCCTGGATTTTTTTATTTTATCTCCTTTACTAGTTATCAGGGCATATCATGATAGCCCTGAAGTATGTAGAACATCCCGTGAATTCACTTTCTAAGAAAACAGTAATTATATCTTATAACAGTAATAATAACATCTGTAATTTTTTGAATGTGTACCATATGCCAGGCACTGTAAGTTCTTTACATGGATTAATTCAGGTTTTCCTTTCAACAACCCTAGGAAGTAATTATAATTATTATTTACATTTTAAGATGAGATGATCAGAGCATAAAGAGGTCATTAATTTGTCTAAGGTCACACTGGACTCAAAACCAAGCAATCTGATTTTAAAGTCCATGCTCATTTTCTGTCTCAAAAAAATCAGGTCACCTTCCCATTAACAAATTAAACCCGTCAGTTAAACGTCCAATTCTTGGTTTCGGCTCAAGTCATTATCTTGCAGTTCTGTGACTTTGAGCCCCTCATCAGGCTTTGCGCTGGCAGCTCAGAGCTTGCTTACGATTATCTCTTTCCCTCTCTCTTTGGCCCTCCCCCACTCATGCTGTCTCTATCTCTCTCAAATAAATAAACTTCAAAAAATGGTATTTCTTAAGACATCCATTACAGCAAAAAGATACAAAGCAAAAGCAGTGAAGGTAAAAGGTACATGGGCAAAATCCAGGGGAAACCACATGCAAGCTTCTAAGAATCATCCCCCAACAGAGTCACACGGGATACACTTAATTCCCCAACAATGAGTTCTGATTACATATGTAAAATGTTGTCTACCAGGGAAGCTCATTAGAGATTCAGTCCCCAAAGTTTTTACTGGAGGCTGGTCACATAGGCATCCACTACCTAGGACAAAATTCTAGACTCCAGAAGGAAAGCAGGTGTTCAGCATTAACCACATCATCAGTACAAGCACTTTAGGTTCAGTGAGCCATTCTTATTAGTTAGGATGGTGGGAACCCTTCCCAAATCCAAGATCTCAGGCACTCACCAAGGGCTAACCTTGTAAGGATACTTTTCAAAGGATAGCATTTGGTCTGCGGAATTAACTCTTTTTTGAATACCTAAGGAAGCACAAATAAAGGAGATCTGGTAGAACACGTTTAAGGCAAAGTCCTTGAGGGAGAGCCAAGAGTCTGAATCTGCAGCCCCCAGATATATTGTCAAGTCCAAAGGTTCTGCAGCCAGACAGTGAATGAGAAAGAAAACCAAAGATGGGAAAGCAAGCAGGAACCTGATTGAATTAAAGCCCACTGATGGTTTTGATCAGAGGCGATTGGTCCCAAATGCCGCTGTGTGCCCACGGTACCCCTCCTGGTGCACAGCTGAATCAACTGCTTAAAACTACAGAGTCAAGTCTGACAAATGCTCTCCAGATGCCCCACACCATGGCAAAGACACATCAGGGAAGAAAGCCTGAGGCTGGTCACTGAGGTGAGTATTGTCTTAGAAAGCCAGGATCATGCCAGTTTTGGGGACCTCGCCCTTTCCACTGTTCCAACTTCTTTGGTACCAGGCAGAGTCTAAAGTCTCTACAGTGTTTGACACATATCTAAGCAACCGTTCTGAGTATCACAGAGGCTGACTTCCGTGGACAGTATTCCCATAACATATAGCCAACTGTTCCTACATCTGTCCGTGCTTGGCAAAGCTGTGGAAAAACTCTGACAGCAGTGTGATCTGGGAGAAAGGAAGTCCTCCCATACAACTCTAGCCAGTTATATGTCCCAGCAGACAAAGCTTGGATCCAGGCCTTTCTGCTGTGCCAGGATGCAAACTGAGAGGGCCACTGGGACCCTTTCAAGAGAACTAATTTGACTCATTAGGGAATCTAATAGTCCCATATGCAACATAACTTCTTTCATTAGTCAGACAAATAAAGGATACTCTTGACCAAGAGATAAGTCAGTGATTCCCAGGGAGCTCTTATTCCTTTTCCTGTCCCCTAAGCCTGCTAGGGATAGTGTCATACAATTTAATCATAAACCATCTTTTTTTCTGTGGGCCTATCTCAGGCGTGATGGGGCTGCTGATAAAGATAATTTATCCATCACCTGTTCCCGCTCATGCTTGGCACTCAACACTCAACCATGCACCTGCAAGATGCACCTGAACCATGTACCTGCAAAATATGGTGAAATAGCATAGACCACCAAATGGTTTCCTTTCCTACAGAGCCCTTATACTTGTAGCTCATACTTGTAAGGCATTTTAAATCCAGGTCCAAGTCGATTTCCCCCTACCCTACACCGATGACCAAGGATCCATGAACCAAGTGCTAGAATATTTCAGATTTCGGCCATCTTCTTTTTTTTTTTTAATAGGCCATCTTCTTGGGGCGCCTGGATGGCTCAGTCGGTTAAGCGTCTGACTTTGGCTCAGGTCACGATCTCTCGTTTCATGACTTTGAGCCCTGCGTCGGGCTCTGTGCTGACAGCTCAAGAGCCTGGAGCCTGCTTCAGATTCTGTGTCTCCCCCTCTCTCTGTCCCTCCCCCCGCTCACACTCTGTCTCTCTCTCTCTCTCTCTCTCTCTCAAAAACAAATAAACGTTTAAAAAAATTAATAAAAAGAAAAAAAGAATTTAAAAAAATAGGCCATCTTCTTAATAGAGGTGGCGCCACTCACTTTAAAAGTATTTTGAGGGCCGCCTGGGTGGCGCAGTCGGTTAAGCGTCCGACTTCAGCCAGGTCACGATCTCACGGTCCGTGAGTTCGAGCCCCGCGTCAGGCTCTGGGCTGACGGCTCGGAGCCTGGAGCCTGTTTCCGATTCTGTGTCTCCCTCTCTCTCTGCCCCTCCCCCGTTCATGCTCTGTCTTTCTCTGTCCCAAAAATAAAAAAAATTTTAAAAAAATGTTGAAAAAAAAAAGTATTTGGAAGCTTTACAAAAATTTTTACAAGCATATGGTAAAATTCAAGCAGCATGAAAGGACAATCAAAGCGAATGTCCATCTCATTTCAGGTATCGTCCACCTCTCTAGAGTCAACCATGGACTCATTTCACACATGTATATGTATATGTTCTTGTTTCTATTCAAACACAAGCTGAATATACACATTGTTCTAACATCTTGCTTTTTGTACTTTGGGTACATTTCACGGAGATCATTTCAAATCACATGTACAGATTTATCTCATTCTTTAAAAATTTTTTTAAATGTTTATTTATTTTGAGAGAGAGACAGAATGTGAGCAGGGGAGTGGCAGAGAGAGACATACACACAGAATCTGAAGCAGGCTCCAGGCTCTGAGCCGTCAGCACAGAGCCCAAAGTAGGGCTCCAACCCTCAAGCTGTGAGATCACGACCTGAGCCAAAGTTGGACGCCCAACCGACTGAGCCACCCAGGTGCCCCTATCTCATTCTTTTTAAAGGCTGCATGATATTCTATTGTATGGATGCACCACAATTCATTTAACTAATTCTAATTTTTTGCCACTGTGAATAATGGTGAAATGAACATCCTTAAATTGACATATTTGAAAAAGATGTGAGTACACATGTGAGGATAAATTTCTAGAAATATAATAAGTGGGTCAGAAAGTATATACATTTTAGAATTTAATGGTTATTGTCAAATTGGTAGAACCCCTTTACAAGGGCTTTGGCAGTAGCCATTAAAATAAAAGATGCATACACTTGTTTTTTACATGGCAGAATATTTAATGTCTGTAGATGTGCCTCACCCTCCCATTCTTGTTGTGATTCAACAGCCTCCCCAAACTGGCAGTACCAGAGAAAACATGGGCACTTTTTCTCAGCAATATTAAGGCCCTGGTTCTCTTGACTTGGAAATGATTGCAGGTGAGATCATTCCACAGCATGCCTCAGGCCCCTCTGCTCAAGGAAAGTAGCCCCCCAGTTCTACAGGACTCCTGAGGTCTTCTGTTCTTCTGCAGCCTGGCATTGGGAGCGGTGCCACCGGGGATAGTGGTAGGCTTGGGCACTGCAGAAGTAGTCCCCATGTACAGCGAAGAGCATCATGGAGGTAAAGATCTTGTAGCCAATGTCAGCAGGTTGCTTGGCAGTTGATATGTTGTCCCCACCTAGGACTCAGCTCTGGACATGAGAGTGGGCACCATGTGCCCAACACAGCACAGATCCACTCCACTGAGCCAGATACATATATAAATTCGAGTTAGTTAACATATCGTGTAATAATGATTTCAGGAATAGAATTTAGTGATTCATCACTTACATGTAATACCCAGAGCTCTTCCCAACAGTGCCCTCCTTAATGCTCCACGCCCATTTAGCCCGTCTCCCCACCCAACACCCCACCAGCAACCTTCAGTTTGTTCTTTGTATTTAAGAGTCTCTGAGGGTTTGTCTCCCTCTCTGTTTTTATATTATCTTTTGTTTCCCTTCCCCTATATTCATCTGTTTTGTTTCTTAAATTCCACATACGTGTGAAGTCATATGATATTTGTCTTTCTCTGACTGCCTTATTTCACTTAGCATAATTTACTCTGGTTCCATCCACATTGTTGCAAATGGCAAGATTTCGTTCTTTTTGATCACCGTGTAATATTCCATTGTATATATGTATACCACATCTTCTTTACCCATTCATCAGCCAATGGACATGTGGGCTCTTTCCATACTTCGGCTATCGTTGATAGGATGCATACACTTTTTAAACATCATAGTCAAATGGATTGTTTTTCCTTATCCTCTTCCATTAAAATAAAAAATGCATGCATTTTTTATATCATAGTCAAATAGATTTTTTTTCCTTATACCACTCCAGTTGCTCAAAATTATACTATATTTTAGATTGATTAACAGACTGAGGCTTTATGTGAGTTTTGTTTGTTTTCCTGGAGTTTCTAATTGCCTTGCTTTCTATTATTTTTTTCCTTTGTGAAATGGAACATGCCTTCTTCACCACATCCAAATATCTTCCAACACCTTATTTATTCTATGTGTAGCATAGAATTTATTCCTTTTTAATTACATTTTTTAGTATATATTTTTTTTAGTTTCCACTGAATAGTTGCTCTAATTTGGAAAAACTTATTTCTAGACGTGCAGCATTAGCAGTCATTTGGGATATCTGTTGACTAAAGACTGGGTAGTTCCATGTTTTCTGTATTGCAGGTCATTTTCTTTCTGATTTCCCTCTTTGTTTTTTCTCAGGTACAATGAGTAACTTCTCATGAAAGGGAGCTCTGAGTCCTTGAATATCTTTATCTTGTTTTATTGCTCACTTGACAGTTTGACTCCAAGTTTCGAACTCCAGAACGTCTCTGAGATTCCACTAGACAGATTTACTCCTCCTGCCACTGATTGTATCTGGGTTGTGGCTTCCCTCCCTCTGTTTAATCCATCACATTGTTCCATCTCTTTTCTGACTTCCATAAATTAACAAAACAAAACAAAACAAAACTGTCGTCCGTTGGTGAGTCTCATCCTACTCTCTTCATTCTTGTGGTTTTATTTCCTATTTTGATTTTTATTCCTTTACTATCATATGACTTGCATCCAGATCAAACAGTGCAGTTTGCCATTCAAATGGGAAGCTGCTCCCTAACCCTTCTGATTTTTTTAGAGCCTCAAAATAATTGCGTTGGTTGTTATCATGGACAAGGATTCACCTGTCTACTTTTTCCACGAGAAAGTAGCCCGTGGTGAAATCTAACCACTTGTGTAGTCATGTAAAATTGAACTATATGGGTGGGAATAAAATGTCCTCTTTTGGAAATATTAAGCACTTAGCATTTCACAATTGTTTTAAAGTATTACCACAGGAGCACCTGGGTGGTTCAGTCGGTTAAGTGTCCAACTGTGGCTCAGGTCACGATCTCGTGGTTTGTGAGTTTGAGCCCCCTGTCGGGGTCTGCACTGACAGTGCAGAGCCTGCTTGGGATTCTCTCTGTCTCCCTTTCTCTCTGCCCTTTCCCTGCTCTCTCACTCTCTGTCTTTCTCTCTCAAAATAAATAAATAAACTTAAAAAAATAAATAAAGTATTACCATAGACGTTATAGGAATCTACTTGCCTATTTACTATCAAAACATTCAAGGAAATAACTGAATGAGTATTCCTTTTAAGCATTAGTAACAGCCTGACCTTTTTGTAGCATTGATAGTGTATGATTCGGGATGAAGTCATATTAGTCTGGAACTAAGTGGGCGAGTGGAATGAAATGATGCATTATTTATATTTTGTTATTATTAGCAATCCATTATAAACATATAACCTATGAGCAGTGGTGTGCTAGTAAATATTTAACAGCCAACTCTTCAGGGGTAAAAAAAAATACGTATAAATATGTTTATTATAAATGTGTATAATATAAAGGATGCATGGCATACAATTTATAAATAACAATAAAATCATAAATAACAAAAACTTTTATTGTAACTTCCACATAGCCAATGGGTTCATAGAGAATGCTTTTGTTGAGTTTTGCTAAATTTTTGTATCTGCAGCCAACCTATGGTTACGGTTGGACTATGATTTGGCAAATGGAGTTGCATCTCAATCTGCTCTTTTCCTAATAAATCTATTGTCATTAGATCTGACCCATGTCATCAATTGTTCATTACAGCTTTGCTTAACAACTGGCTTGCAGAATTATTGCAAATGTAACAATCAGCTCTTGCAAATTGGCACAAGTCAACTCCAGTACACCACTCCCTATGACCTCCACTTCTCTGACCTAGGGATCAAAATGAGGACCCATCTACATTTGTTATCCAAATAATACTTCTGGGATATTGTGAAAATATCTTTCTTCTCCGTAATGCCTGCTCTCTAACCATTCTCCATCTCCTACCACAAGAAATCCATACCTCGGGGACTGGATGGTTAGCCCTACCTAGAGACCTCCAGAGGAGAAAACTAGAAATTCAGCTGGTTGATCAAGGTGGCATATTGGGCTCAGGCTAGGCTGTTGCTGGTGTCACAGCCACATGGTGGCACTATTGAAACACAGGTATCACAGCTGCCTCAGTACCCCTCCATACACCCATCCCATCCCCCAGCTTGCTCCCAGCCTTGCAAAACTTGACAGTGAACCAGCCTACATCTCCTCTAAAAACCTAGCATCCCTCTCCCCTTGCAGACATACTTCCCTTCAGCACAGGAAATTCCATCCATGCAAGCAAGAGCAAGCCTGTTGGCATGCTGCCTGCCTAAAAGTGACATAACAGGCCTTTCCTGTTTCATCCATCCCAGCCACTTCTACTTGTTGACCACTGGTTCTTAGACCCTGTCATCTATATGTCACGGGGAGCCTCCCTGTCTCAGATTTACCTGTGATGTAAGTAAATATTTGAATACCAGTCCAGGGCCTGGGAAAGCTTGTGCCCTTTTTATAATTTATATGTCCTTACTTGTGTCTTTCTACCTTTCACTGTCCACTGTATATCCACGTAGGCTGCTAGGTTCTGGTCTATATTAGACCCCAGTGGAAAAACTCCATTCTTTATCATCTTCCAGAAGAAACTGAACAAAACTGAGGACTTTTGTATTTGGGCAACGTCATCGAAGTGATCCCAATTTATATGAATTGGCCGGCCATGGGCATATGCCTACCATGGACCAGTGTATGGTCAGGAGGATGGGATAGTATAACCAACTAGACCTATACCACATGCCAACTTCTGTGATGGAGGAGTGTAAGTGGCCGCCCAAACTGTGAGAAGTGAGGGAAATGGAAATTTCCTCCAGAGGAAATGGGGAAATAGTACCCGAAGAGGAAAGACAGCAGTGCCGAGAAAAACAAAAGCAGCAAACATCTACTACCAGTAGAGACCCGGCCCTTCCTCCGGACTAGTTCTTTCTTTTTGGATGTTTTTACAATTCCTGGAGAATAACAGGGAAAGTTACACTCTGTGGGAAAGAATTGTAAAATGGAAACTTACTTAACATAGAGGAATCCCGAAGGATGTCCTTCGAAGCATTCCTTTGACATATTAGCTTTTCTTTTACGAAGCTTAAATTTTCGTACACTTGGCATTCTCTAAGTCGGGCACAATTTTTGCATGCTTTCAACCCCTCTGACCTGTGGCAGTACTTTAAGTTTTTGCTTAACGTGATAGGATAACTTAGAACCTTCAGTGGAAACATCAAATCAAAAGATGACTCGTGCTGCTTAGGCAGAGGCAAAAAATAATAATTAAATAATCTCATTGCCGTTTCCTCGCTGCCACTATTCTAGCTTTATAATGTTGTGTCTCATAGGCTTTTTCATCTCTAGAAATTCTGTGTCCAAATATGAGACTTAGGCCTTGGAATGCGAACTATTCCGATAATGGGAAGCATTAAAATAGTTCCCTTTGACCTAGTGAGTTTGTGGAATACCTACGGCTGTTTGAGTGTCTCACCACTGGAAGGCTACCTTGTAGGTTGTATCTTTGTAGCACAGACACTTCTCTTCCAAAACAGACTGTGCGCTGGGTACTCATACTCCTGGCATAGATAAAGAGTCTCCTTTTAAAAACACATGGCCGGGGGCGCCTGGGTGGCTCAGTCGGTTAAGCGTCCGACTTCAGCTCAGGTCACAATCTTGCGGTCCGTGAGTTCGAGCCCCGCTTCGGGCTCTGGGCTGATGGCTCAGAGCCTGGAGCCTGCTTCCGATTCTGTGTCTCCCTCTCTCTCTGCCCCTCCCTGTTCATGATCTGTCTCTCTCTGTCTCAAAAATAAATAAACGTTAAAAACACATGGCCGGGCACCTGAGTGGCTCAGTTGTTGAGAGTCAGACTCTTGGGTTTGGCTCAGGTCATGATCTCGCGATTTCATGGGTTCGGGCCCCATGTGGGGCTCTCTGCTGACAGCACAGAGCCTGTTTGGGATCCTCGGTCTCCCTCTCCCTCTACCCTTCCTCCACTTTCCCTGTCTCTGTTTCTTTCAAAAATAAAAAAAACTTAAAAAAAACACCCATACACACATGGCGTGGGGCACCTGGGTGGCTCAGACAGTTAAGCATCTGGCTCCTGATTTCGGCTCAGGTCATGATCTCATGGTTGTGAGATCCACCAAGAGTCCTGCGTGGAGCTCTGAGCTGGGCACTGGGCATGGAGCCTTGCTTAATTAAGATTTTCTCTCTCCCTCTCCTTTTGCCCCTCCCCGTGCTCTCTCCCTTTCTGTCTCAAAATAAATAAACTTTAAAAAGATGGCGCTTAGATTGTTTTAATGCAATTTCCAGATTCTCACCTTCCACTTGTCTCTTTCCTCAACAGACCTCCTCCAGAGGCCTGCCAGATCTTTCCATGTTCAATTCACCCATTTCCCACCTCACAGAAGACATAGTTCTCTTCCAACTTGAGTCTTATCTTGGCGCATTGCTCTGGGCTCTAAAAACTCTGGGAGGAACCTCCAAGTGGATAACAAAACTTGTACTGCCTCTGAGGGGGCAACCTCCCAGGAAAAAGCCCTAAAGTCTTACTTTATCTAGGCAACAAACTCTTGGCAAGTCTCCACGCCTTCTCTATCTCTCCTCTGTCTCTGTCACGGTGAAATTAAGATTCAAAATGATATTTTCCCAATCATTTAAATATTATAATGATAGACAGTAAGTCTGGTTTAGCTGATTGGTTTGACCACAAAGACAGGCTTCAAAAGCGATACATAGTGGCCCCTGGGGAGCTTAGTTGGTTGAGCGTCCAGCTCTTGGTTCTGCTCAGGTCATGATCTCACGTTTTTGTGAGTTCGAGCTGCCAGCACAGAGCCTGCCTGGGATTCTCTCTCCCTCTCTCTCTGTCCCTCCCCTGCTCACACTGTCTCTCTCTCTCTCTCTCTCTCTCTCAAAAAGAAATAAACTTAAAAAAAGTGATATGTATCTATGACTTATCCTCAAAAATTATATATATGTAAATAACTATAGGAATATATATATAATAAATATATAAAGAAATAAAATATATACACAAATAAATATAGAAAATGACATTTCATAAACTGAACGAGTGAAACCGACAGTTCCAACAACATGATAAAAAGCAAAAGTGTATATTCAAATTACAACACACCAGGAAGTACATTCTTCACAGTGACTTAAACCTAAGGTAAATATGTTTAGATATCAATGTAAAATGTTGAAGGGACCCTATATTTTTCAAAATTCTTTCAGGCTTACATATGCAAAGAATTTTGAAGATCTGTGGTCTAAAGCACCAGGAAACTACCTCAGCAATTTAAACTCTTCATTAGGAAAATATAACCATATAACTTATAGCTATAATTAACTATGAAAAATGTCCTGTTTAAAGAAGGATGTAAAAGAATTAACATCTTAGTAAAAATTCATACTTAACTAAGCTAACATTTTTCTTATGTTGACTTAATTTTTTTTACTCTTGAGTCTAATCAAATGTGGGTTTCACCCTGTTAAATATAGAATTTGGCCAGAGGACATACTAAAGCTTTCCGTCCACCATCTTTCAGCCTGTTTGTTTATGCTCGGTGGGAAGTGACTAGTGCTTAAACTCTATTTTCCTGATGTTTAAGCCTATGAAGCCTATATTTGAACCCCCACAAGACCAAAACTTTCCAATTACAGTTCTCCTGGTGGTGGTCCTCCCCACACACTAAATATCAAAAGAGAAAATAGCAATTTTTCCAGTCTCTGGTAGATCCCATGCCTTTTTTGACCCTATGGAAAAGAAAATTCCAAGAGCACTGCTAACTTTTACCTTCCCTCTCCTATCTCTGTGGCTTAGATATCCTTAGGGTCGTTTAACACAACACGATGCAAAATTAATTACTGAGGTTTGATTCTATTAAATTGCCAGATGGGTTTACTGACCCAGAGCCAAACTGGTTTTTCTACGAACTCGAATTTTCCTCTCTGTTTCTAATAACTGAAAGACGTTGAAACATATAAAGACATTGTAAATCCTTAGCAGCACAGTTTTCTCTACAAATGTACCCTCTTACCCATTAATTAGCTGCCAAGTGAGAGCAAAATTTAGCCAAGGACAGAGAGATCCCTGAGAGCAGGAGAGAGAGAGGAGGCGAGGTGGTTACAAAGGGCAAAGGGAGCTGTTTGGAGACAGAGTGAGTGTTCCAGGGACACGCATCTTATTGCCCAAGCTTGCCTCTGGCCTGGCCAGTCCTGGAGGACAAGGCCTTCTTTAGTCACCACATTTAGACTGGTGTAACCTTGGTTTGGGGAGAAATAGTCATTTCTTAATATGCATTTGGAGCTGAAGGTTTCCTTTAATTTTATTTTTCTTTGTTTAATTTTTGTTTTCTAGCTGCATTGTGGGCAGAGCCCTTAAAAAAGTAATAAATGGGCCCAACTGTATCTCTGGGTACAAAGATCCAGCTTTCAGAAAGATACTCTCGTTATAGGATTTGAGGGGTTTTCTCCTGGTTTCACAATACATTCAATGTTATGGCTGTTTCATCTACAATTTTGCAATTGCATCCTGTAAAGATTTTCCTGTCCACTTATTTGGGGAATAAAAACTCCGTCAAGTTTTTTTTGTTTTTTTTTGTTTTTTTCAAGAAAATAATCCCCAGGGGCACCTGGGTGGCTCAGTCAATTAAGCATCCGACTCCGGCTCAAGTCATGATCTCACGGCTCGTGAGTTCAAGCCCCGCGTCGGGCTCTGTGCTGACAGCTTGGAGCCTGGAGCCTGCTTCAGATTCTGTGTCTCCCTATCTCTCTGCTCCTCCCCTGTTCACGCTCTGTCTCTCTCTCTCAAAAAATAAATAAACGTTAAAAAAAAAAAAAAAAAGAAAGAAAAGAAAAGAATCCCCAAAGGGTAATTACGTGTTTCCTGTGGTGACAGGAACATTTTCTAGTCTCATCAGCAGAGACTGAAGAGCACAGTGAATAATTGCCAATGATGACAAAGCCATAAATAAGCAACGTTAAGAAGGTGTGGATTCATTATCAGTAGATGATGCGATGGTGAACTTGTTATGGAGAAGAAACAACTTAATTATTCATGTGATATGTTTTAAAATGATAAGAGAACCACTGGTTTGTCGAGTAACTCTTTGCCAGCTCAGATTAAATGAAGATTTAAGCACAGTTAAGTGCCTGCACGTTCACTTGAGAGTAGGCAGAATCTTTTAACAATCTCATACGAATAAGAACACGGAGGTCACTGAGAACTCGCTGAGACTTTGTCTACACAAAGCCTCAAACTGGTCCGTTTTGAGACAACGACTTGCAAATCTGTTTTCAGTATCACGAAGGAATAACCTTCATTTTTAAATATCGGCATGGTCTATTTTGTAACTCCTCTGCGGCCCTAAAAAGATTCCCTCAATTCCTCCATAGGCACTGCTGTTGGTACTGCAGTTACTATTAAAAGCTTCTGTTTTCCCTAGACTTTTAAGGTTAAACTAATAAATATTGAATTATATTCTGACTTACTTCTTCAAGGTACCAAACCTAGTTTCCTTTTAAAGAATGAGAGGATAACGCACCAAAAAGCAAATTGCAAACCCACAGAACTGACGAGCCACTTTAGTACGATATAAGAGGAAATGTGGAATAAGAAAGTAGAGGCAAAAGAAAACGAATGTCTGGGGAATAGATCTTGTTTGGAACACAAATTCAAAGCATTTCCTTTGATGAACTTCTGATCAAGATTGGCCAAGTGAGTTTGCTCAGAAGGAACATCTCCTCCGTACAAACCACTTCCTGCCCTCCACAACATGATAGAATGTTGAGCAAATTCTGCTGAAAAGTCACCACCAAGCACCAAAATGAGATGGGTAAAATGGAATACAAAATATAAAATGGTGTGCCTCTATGTAAGTGTAGAGAAATAAGAAAAATGGTAAAGTTAAATTTATATGTTTTGTGTCGAGAGAGGTTCACGGTATGTTAAGTAAAAAACAATTTATGCAGTAATGTGTGTAATAGGATTCAATTTCACAGAAAGCAGGTAAACTTAAAAATCAGTCAATTTCTCTTTTCCTTTTCTGCGTGTGTGTGTGTGTGTGTGATGAACAAATTGCATAGGTTTGACTGTAGTATGTAATTTGCGGAAAGATACTTGCCACTCTTCTAACATGTTTACCCTAGACAGATAGCAGGGATGGAACAGCAGGTGAAATCAGTTTTTTCTTTATAAAATGTTGTATTCTTTCAGTTGTTACAACCAGCCTGTATCATTTGTATAATTTGGAAACCTCCAAACTAAGGAAACTGTAGAAAATTACACAGGCTCCGTTTTACATAGTTCCTAGTTCAGGATTCATTTGTAAATTTTCTAATTACAAAAGTAATCGATATTCATTTTAGGAAGTCTGAAAAATATAGAAAATCACACACACAAACAGAGGATAAATCTCATCAATAATCCCAAACCCTAAACATAAACATTATGAATACTTTTACATAATTATTGTTGGTCTTTTTTTTCTATGTGTGTCTATGTGTTTGTGTATTTTTTTTAAAGTTGCATACTGTGCATGACCCACCTTTTAGAAACCTAACAAAAGTACGTTTTCCCAATAATCAAATCCTTTAGCAGTGATTTAGTGGCCACAATATACTACAAGTGTCGCTTAGAACTAGATTCAACTATAACAAAATGACTGATTGATTGATTTTTAATTTTTTTTTAATGTTTTTATTTATTTTTGAGACAGAGAGAGACAGAGCATGAACGGGGGAGGGGCAGAGAGAGAGAGAGACACAGAATCGGAAGCAGGCTTCAGGTTCTGAGCCGTCAGCCCAGAGCCCGACACGGGGCTCGAACTCATGGACCGCGAGATCGTGACCTGAGCTGAAGTCAGACGCTTAACTGACTGAGCCACCCAGGCGCCCCCGGTTGATTGATTTTTAAATGTGTACACTTTTCTCCTGTTTGTTTGTCATAACCCAGGTTTTTAAATTTTTTTTTAAGTTTATTTATTTATTTATTTAGAGGGCAAGAGAGCACGAGCAGAGAGAGAGGATCCCAAGCACTTCCCACACCATCAGTGCAGAGGCCAATGCAAGGCTCGAACCCACAAATCATGAGATCGTGACCTGAGCTGAAATCAAGAGTCAGATTCTTAACTGACTGAGCCTCCCAGGCGCCCCCAAAATAACAGTGACTTAAACACAAAAGTGGGGGGGGGCACCTGGCTGTCTCAGTTGGTAAAGCATGCAACCCTTGATGTTGGGGATGTAAATTAGACCCCCATGTTGGGTGGGGATTACTTAAAAATAAAATCTTTAAAAATAAATAAATAAACACAAAAGTAGGCAGATCACAGATGTGGATTGGCTCCAAGAAGTCAAAACTGGCTACATAATTGCAAGGGCTGGTGCAAAATGAAGATGTGGATCCTCTGGTTTAAAAACTAGAGGTTCCATTAAAAAGACTAAAATACAGCCTGGGTGGCTCAGTCGGTTGGGCGGCCGACTTCGGCTCAGGTCATGATCTCGCGGTCTGTGAGTTCGAGCCCCGCGTCGGGCTCTGTGCTGACAGCTCAGAGCCTGGAGCCTGTTTCAGATTCTGTGTCTCCCTCTCTCTGACCCTCCCCCGTTCATGCTCTGTCTCTCTCTGTCTCAAAAATAAATAAACGTTAAAAAAAATAAAAATAAAATAAATAAAAAGACTAAAATACAAAGATTCTTCTTTTTCTTTTTTAGGGCACCTGACTGGCTCAGTCAAGGAAGCATGCAACTCTTGATCTCGGGTTGTGAGTTCAAGCCCCACATTGGGCATAGAGATTATTTTAGAAAAAAATAAAAATAAAAAGCTTTTTTCAAAAACAAGATTCTTAGGGTGCCTGGGTGGCTTAGTCGGCTGGGCGTCCGACTTCAGCTCAGGTCATGATCTCATGGTTTGTGGGTTCGAGCCCCACGTTGGGCCCTGTGCTGACAGCTCAGAGCCTGGAGCCTCCTTCAGATTCTCTGTCTCCCTTTCTCTCTGCTCCTCGCCCACTCATCCTCTGTTTCTGTCTCACAAAAATAAACACTAAAAAATTTTTTTAAAAAGATTCTTATTTACTTCTGAAAACTCCCTCTTGTTATGGTGTTTTTTAATTTTCTACATAATGGCATTCTGAGTAACAAAATAGAGAAAAATTTAAATTGCTTGTATGAATTTTACCTTTCGTCTTTATATTGAGCAATGCCAGTTTTAATTTTTTTTTTTAATGTTTATTTCTGAGAGAGAGAGAGACAGAACATGAGTGGGGGGAGGAGCAGAGAGAGAGAGACAGAATCCAAAGCAGGTTCCAGGCTCCGAGCTGTCAGCACACAGCCGGATGCGGGGCTCGAACTCATGAACTGCGAGATCATGGCCTGAGCCGAAGTCGGATGCCCGACCTACTGAGCCACCCAGGCGCCCCGAGCAATGCCAGTTTTAAATGCAAACATAAGAACACTTAAGTTGTATGTGGAATCACCGAAATCACATAATGCATATATCATAATCTGTGCAAGTATTTGTACTTTGTTCTTACCAGGACAGTGACAACATTGCACAAAATCAAATCAACTGGTTTTCTTTCACTTCTTGAAACACACACCTCCCACCAACACTTTCTACCTTCAACTCACTGATGAGTAAGAAGGACTGAAAGGAAAAGGAACTATGGGTTGCCTATCTGTCTTCCTTTTCCTTTTCTGTCATCATTTCCAGGGGAAGTTGTTGACCACTGCAGGGAAGTAATAAGAGTCAGAAATGATATAGCAGCATTCCTTGATTGTCATGTCTCTAGGAATGCCATTGTCGTCTTTCCGCATAGAAAGTTCTGGTTCGAATGAAAGTGTAGCCTCTCAGGGATGTCTGAGACCCAGCTTAATCAGTTCTAGATGTAACAATCTTTCCTTCAACTCACTGAGTCTTGGTGAACTCCTGGCTCATTGTGGGACCACAGGAATTCTGAGCTCTTGGGGCTGTTTGCAAACAGTGCAACAAGGAACAGGAAACAAGCATATGGCACCCACCATCTTCTCGCCACGCACACGCTCCGTTGCTCTCTCAGACATCAGTTAAAAAACACAACTTCAGGGATGCCTGGGTGCCTCGGTCAGTTAAGCGCCCAACTCTTGATTTCGGCTCAGGTCATGACCGCATGGTTCATGAGTCTGAACCTTGAGTCAGGCTCTGTGCCCACAGCCTGCTTCGGATTCTCGGTGTCCCTCTCCTTGCTCCTTCCCCACTTGCGCACATGCGATGTTTCTCTCTCAAAAGTAAATATTTGGGGCACCTGGGTGGCTCAGTCGGTTAAGCCTCCCATGCTTGGTTTCAGCTCAGGTCATGATCTTGCAGCTTTGTGGGTTCAAGCCTCACGTCAGGCTCGGCGCTGGCAGCGCAGAGGTGCTTTGGATTCTCTCTCTCCCATTCTCCCTCTCTGCCCCTCCCCACCTGCGCTGTGTCTCTCTCTCTCTCAATATAAATAAACTTTAAAAATAAAAAAGAGAATCTCAGTAGACCATCACTCCATTTAAATAAATAAATAAATGCGTGTTAAATAAATAAATAAATGTTAAAAAATTTAAAAAGAGATAAAGAGGGGCGCCTGGGTGGCTCAGTCGGTTAAGTGTCCAACTTCGGCTCAGGTCACGATCTTACGGTCCATGAGTTCGAGCCCCGCGTCGGGTGAAAGATTGTTAGATTTCAGATTCTGTGTCTCCCTCTCTCTCTCTGACCCTCCCCCGTTCATGCTCTCTCTCTGTCTCAAAAATAAATAACCGTTAAACAAAAATTTTTTTTGAAAAGATAAAGAAAACACAACTTCAAAAACAGAATTATTAAGAATTTTAAGATAGGGACAATAGAGCATTAAGCTAAGCTTGAGGTCTTCTAAGCCGGGCTCCTTTCATGCCCATGAAGGTGGCATGTTCAGCCAAGTCTTCAAGGACGCGGACTCCTTTTACCTTTCTCCTCCTTAAGGCTCTGTGTGTGTAGGGTTTCCACCCTCAAGGTCATCTCATGACCTGAGTAGTCCGCTGGAGTTCAGCATGGGCAGAAAAGAGAAAGGGAGAACTGCAAAAAGCCAACTCTCCAGGCTGAATCAATGCCCTTAAGGGATCTTCTCAGAAGCCCAGCTCTTCTTGTCTTTTTTTAGCCAGAGCCTAGTCCTGAGGCTATGCTAACTCTAAGGGCTGCTGGAAAATGGAGTCTTTCTGTTGGATACTCCACCACCCTGAATGAAATCAGGCTATTACTAAAAAATAAAGATTAACTGATATGGATAAGCTACTAATTGTCTCTGCCACGCCACCATAAAGATGTAATTTATTTCATCAAGGCTTAGTTTTTATTTATGGGGATGGTTTCTGATTTTTCACCATGATCAACGTCATTTGAGCCCCTGGGTGGCTCACTTGGTTAAGCGTGCTGACAGCTCGGAGCCTGGAGCCTGCTTGGGATTCTGTGTCTCTTCTCTCTGCCCCTCCCCCGCTTGTGTGTGTGTGCACGCTCCCCTCTCTCTCTCAAAAGTAAATAAATATTTTTTTTAGAAAAAGATAAAGACACGTTAAATGATGTGGCTTTTATGATCCTCTAATCCTGCACAGAATCATTAATTTATGAATGTCTAGGGGCGCCTGGGTGGCTCAGTCAGTTAAGCATCCGACTTCGCTCAGGTCATGATCTTGCAGTCCGGTCCGTGAGTTCGAGCCCCGCGTCGGGCTCTGTGCTGACCGCTCAGAGCCTGGAGCTTGCTTTGGATTCTGTGTCTCCCTCTCTCTCTGACCCTCCCCTGTTCATGTTCTGTCCCTGTCTCAAAAATAAATAAACTTTAAAAAAATTTTTTTTTAATTTATGAATGTCTAGATGACACAAAGCAAAAATGATATAAGCAGGTCCTGAAGGTTGCTGATCTTTTTGGAGAACACTTACTGCTACCTGAATCAATCTGCTGTCAATATCTGCATTCGTTGTATCATCTTTATGCTAA
This sequence comes from Panthera tigris, assembly GCF_018350195.1. NCBI lineage: Eukaryota > Metazoa > Chordata > Mammalia > Carnivora > Felidae > Panthera > Panthera tigris. Next base: position 118,257,905 of record NC_056661.1, read on the forward strand.
CACTATCGTTAATATCTATCTCCAATATTGAACATCAGGATGCTTTCTACCATCTTTTTTTAATGTTACCTAATTTCTAATATTGAGTACGTGATTGTGTAGTGTCATCTTGCTTTAATGTTATCTGCTTGAAGCACACCAGAATGCCAAACCTAAGTGAGAAGGCGCTGTTACTCATTTTCACATTAACATTAGCATAGCATATAATCAGGCTGTTCTTTCATTGGTGAAAACTCGTTGTTTTTGTTTTTTTTTTTTTTTGTTCCGTGCTGGTAACTCAAGACTAAAATAACTTGAAAGTTCTTAGCTCATTTGTTTGTCACATCTTTGCCAAGCTTATCAAATGATTTCCAGATGAAATGAAAAAGATTTTTTTGGCCTCCAAAACACTTTTATTTGAAGTAAATAACTATGAAAGAATTTACTTATTCTATTTTTTAACCAATTCTTAAATAACAAGAACTTGTAATATATTAAAACAGAATGGCCTCTGCATATTCAGATCCTAATGTGAAGTTTTCCTGAATGAATTTGGGTACAATTAGGTTTCAGAAATGGAACCATTAAAATCTGAGTATTATGAGCAAACTATTATTTATAGAGTATGGTTCTACATACTCTAACATTTTGTCCTTTACATATAAATATCTGGGTACATGCACCATCTGAGTGTATAAAATTAAACTACCCGAACACCTTTAAAAAATTAGAGTAAAATGTAAAAAATGGCTATAAAAAGAAATTCATTAGAGATTTCAAAATATCCGTAAGTGCTAAATAAGGTTTCCAGAAATCGGTGATTATGCTGAAACGTGTCACAAGGGGAACTGTTAACAAGTGTTACTTTGCCAATGGTAGGAAGATTGCCAACCTTTAATTGGCTTTAAAGTTGGTGTTCTATCAATGGTGTATTGTAAAAGGCAATAATGCCCACATTTATGATCTAAGTCTGAAATGGGAACTCTAGATTTGACTAACTGTGGCACTATATGCTAGTCCTTCTAATTAAAAATATTCAAATGCCTGCCTTTTCAATTTGATCAGGATGTTTATTATCATGTTTTTAACAACAGCAACGAAACAAAAGATGTTTGTCCATACTTTACAATACACAATAACCAGTCAACTACCCACCCCCCTTGTTATGCTATGCATTACCTATTTTGTTCTAATGAAAATAGCTCTAATGAGAATAGCTCTTTCTAAGGCTATTGGGAAGGTGGGATTCTCCTGAATGGAACAAAAATCTGGCATGGCACCGTTCTTTGGATTCTGTAGGGAGGGTGTCCTCATTAATAAATGCAAATGAGAGATCATATTCTCTCTAATAAGCGGATTCAATAATACTCTGCCCATTGGCTTCTGGATTTCTTTTTTCCTTTTTCCTTTTTTTTTTAAGATTTATTTATTTTTGAGAGAGGGCAAGCAGGGAAGGGGAAGTAGAGAGGAGGACAGAAGATATGAGGCGGACTCCATGCTGACAGCATGAGGTCACAAGAGAGGCTCAATGTGGGGCTCGAACTCACAAGCTGTGAGATCATGACCTGAGCTGAAGTCGGACGCTCAGCTGGCTGAGCCACTTAGGTGCCCCTCTGGATTTCTAAGTGTGAATTCCTAACTGCCTGCTAGGACAGTGCGACAGAACTCCTGAATAACAAGGTGAACAAACAAATGCAAAGTCAATTTCCAGTCAAACCAGTAGGAGGGGAAACCCCAACAGAAAGATCACTTTCAATATGCATGAGGTTTCAGAGGGCTGGAAAAAGATCCAGAGAGGATTTCGCCGAGCAGCTGACATTCAGTCTTCAGCTGACTAACCGGGCAGTTTTGTCCTGCTGACTTGAATAGCTTTGTGAATTAGGGAGAGTTTGCAGCTTTTCTGACTCTTGCAGGTTACTGATTCATCAGACTGCCTTTCTATACCAGCCACTTGTTTTCCACTCTCTAATCTTCCTCCTACCCCATGTGACAGCGCACACTCCATATTTTAGCTCCTTGGCCATAAGAAACCAGCAAGGCACATTCAGTGACCATAGCTACAAGGCCCCTGTGGCAGATACTGTTGGCTGCTTTCCCAAGGTCATACCTCCTCTCCCGCCTTCCTCGCTGGCAGGACCGCCTCCCACAGTAGGGGCAGACAATGCCGAGTAGTTGCATTCTCAGCTTCTCTTGTGACCTTAGTCCTGGCCTGTGACATAAGGGCAAGTCTGTTGGGAATTTCTGGGAAAGAAAAGAAAGAAGTTTCTCCATACTTCCCTCCCCAGTCTTTCTGGTTTTGCTGTGATTGCATAGAAGGGGTGAAGCTTGAATGTCAGAGGACCATCTTGTGACAGTGGTCAAGAAATTGCACGGGTACCTGGGTGGCTCAGTCAGCTAAGTGTCTGACTTCAGCTTAGGTCATGATCTTGCTGTTTGTGAGTTCAAGCTCCACATCAGGCTTTGTGCTGGTGGGGCAGAGCCTGCCTGGGATTCTCTCTCCCCCTCCCTCTCTGACCCTTTCCCATTGTGCTCTTTTTCTCAAAGTAGAAATTTAAAAATGTATATATTTAAAAAAATTTTTTTAATTAAAAAAAAAAAAAAGAAATGCAGAAAAGCCAGCTTAGAGCTCTTTGAACTTCTGTTTTGTGACAAAAATAAGTTATTTTTTAATGTTTATTTTATTTTTAAGAGAGAGACAGAGCGAGCACGAGTAGGGGAGGGGCAGAGAGTGAAGGAGACACAAAACCCAAAGCAGGCTCCAGACTCTTGAGCTGTCAGCACAGAGCCTGACTCGGGGCTTGCATCCACCAACCGTGAGATCATAACCTGAGCCAAAGTCAGACACTCAGCCGACTGATCCACCCAGGTGCCCCTAAAAATAAGTTGTGTTTAAAGCCACTTTAATTTTTATTTATTATTTTACTTCCACCCAAAAGCACCTTTACTAATTTCTTTTTACTATTTTTTTTTAATTTAAATTTTATTTTATATTTAAGTAAACTCTATACCCAACCTGGTGCTTGAACTCATGACCAGAGATCAAGAGTCACTGGCTTCACTGACTGAGCCAGCCAGGTGCCCTAATATTTATTCTTAATATCAATATAGCTTGCCAACGTGAACAGATTCTGTGATGATTCGAATTGCCTTTCAGACAGTTCATGGTATCTACTTGGTTATTTCTCAATCTAGTTTCTTTGATGCTATAGAAAAACAGTCTTCAACCAAAGGTATACAATGCCGTTTATTGAGCTTTAAGTAAAATCTGAATGGAACAATGGTGTGTGAAACAATGGCTTATCCTTCATGACAAAATTCACTCACCCCAACACTAAGTCAAATTTGATCTTTCTTTGTCTTTGATACTTCTGTACATATAAGGCAGAATGCCCGTGGACATAAAAATGTTTCTCAGAAAAGATGTATTTTTTTTATCATTGTAGGTAAAATAGCTCGTGGGATGTAAAATGGAAAAGATGAGAATCATAGCTACCAAGAGCTACAGATAGTGATAGAAATTCAAAAAGAAAAACCAAAATTGATGTCTGTATTTTGTTCACGCGACTCATTCTCATATAATCACAAATTATGATTAAAAAAAATCAGTTTTTAAACCTGGAGTTTTGTGGTCACCTTAGGAATGTTAGCAAAAGAAATCTTTGCATCTATTTTCAGCTAGGAAATTTGGCAAAACCTACTGTCTCCCATAAGCATCACAATTATTTGCTTAGTCAGAAGAATAAAATATGGAAAGGATGTTGAATGTGTTTGGGAATCGGCTTCAGAGTCAGAGCTCTGTCTCCTGAGGTCATCGCTGAAGTCATGTGGAAAAAGTCGCGGTAATCTACCGACTGAGCCACCTGGGTGCCCTGCAGTAGATATTATTGACAGCACGTGAATCTCCCTGTGAGCTTGGAAAATTTGAGTGAACCCCCCAGCAGCATATGGGGTTATATCACTAAGGATTAGGCTCAACCGTTGGCCGCAGAGACCCAAGTATAGTGGTTTAAACATATTGTCTATTAGCTCTTTTAAAATACATCCAAACGGTACAAACTCCCATGACAATAAAAATAGAGTTGAAGCAAAGATAGCTTTTCCTCTAGGGAGAAAAAGCATAAAATGTGTAGACCCAAACCTGTATTTGGTTCTACCTCTGGTACTTACTAGCTACATGGCCTCAGGCAAGCTGCTCTCTGAGCCCTAATTTTCTCTTGAATAAATGGGAAGAATAAAATGTGCCCGGCAAAATTATGGTACCGATTAAATGAGATAATAAGTGGGAGTTTTTATAACATATCTGCTGGAAAATGATTTTTTAAAATATTTACTTATATTAGAGAGAGAGACAGACAGACAGGGTGCAAGTGGGGGAGGGGTAGAGAGAGGGAGACAGCATCCTAAGCAGGCATCAAGCTCCAAGCTATCAGCACAGAGCCCTTCGAGGAGCTTGAACCCACAAGCCATGAGATCATGATTTGAACTGAAGTTGGATGCTTAACCAAGTGAGACGCCCAGGTGCCCCTGGAAGATGATTTGAAAAGAAGATGTCCACCAGGGGCATCTAGCTGGCTCAGCTGGAGGGGCATGGGACTCTCGATCTCAGGGTCATGAGTTCAAGCTCCACACTGGATGTAGAGGTTACTAAAAAAAGTAAATAAACTTAAAAAAAAATAAAAATAAAAAAATAAAAGAGGAGTCCACCGAAAAATAGAAAATAAAATAAGTAAAGTAAGAAAAATAAAAAAATAAAAATAAAAAAATAAAAAATAAAAAATAATTAAAAAAATAAAATAAAATAAAATAAAATAAAATAAAATAAAATAAAACAAAATAAAATAAAACAAAATAAAATAGTCCAGGACTGGAGCTGCACTTAGAAGAGCTTCTAAGGATCAGCACTTCATGTTGAAAGCAAAACTAATTGGTTCTATTGATCTCAAAATTATCTGCAATGGGCTGCTGACTCGTCAGCACCAGGTGCTCTTGTTTCTTTCTTTCTGGGAGGCCCAGAACTTTTTCTGCCAGAGTGGTCAAGTTCTCTGTGACGGTTAATTTTATGTCACCTTGGCTGGGCCATGGTGCTCAGATATGTGATCAAACATTCTAGATCTTTCTGTGAGGGTGTTTGGGATGAGATTAGCATTTAAACTGGTATATTTTGCATAAGAGATTGCCTTCCATTATATGGGTGGGCCTCATTTAATTAGTTAAAGGCCTGAATAGAACAAAAGACTAACCTCCTCCAGGCAAGAGGGAATTCTGGCAGCAGAGGGACTTTGGATTTGAACTACAACATCAAGCCTTTCCTGGGCAATCACTCTGATGATCTTTGGACTTGAACTGCAGATTTTGAACTTGCCAGTCTCCATAATTACTTGAGCCAATTTCTTAAGATAAATCCTTTTCTCTCTCTGTTGTGTGTGCGTGTGTGTGTACTAAACTTTTTCCAGCAGTCTCAAAATTTTGTTTTCTGTGGTGCCTGGGTGACTCAGTCAGTTAAGCATTCGACTTCAGCTCAGGTCATGATCTCATGGTTCACGAGCTCGAGCCCCATATCAGGCTCTGAGCTGACCCCTCAGAGCCTGGAGCCTGCTTCGGATTCTGTGTCTCCCTCTCTCTGCCCCTCTCCCACTTGTTCTCTCTCTCTCTCTCTCTCAAAAAATAAACTTAAAAAAAAAATGACCCCTCTTGAGATGTGTCATTAAAACATCACTGTATTTGAACATCCAGATGACCAACTGACACATGAAAAAAAATGCTCAACATCAATCATCATCAGGGAAACACAAATCAAAACCACAATGAGATACCACCTGACACCTGTCAGAATGGCTAACATTAACAACTCAGGCAACAACAGATGTTGGCGAGAATCCAGAGAAAGAGAATCTCTTTTGCACTGCTGGTGGGAATGCAAGCTGGTGCAGCCACTCTGGAAAACAGTATGGAGGTTCCTCAAAAAAACAAAAATAAAACTACCCTACGACCCAGCAATTGCACTACTAGGCATTTACCCACGGGATACAGGTGTGCTGTTTCGAAGGGACCCATGCACCCCCGTGTTTATAGCAGCACTATCAACAATAGCCAAAGTATGGAAAGAGCCTAAATGTCCATCGATGGATAAATGGATAAAGAAAATGTGATACACACACACACACACACACACACACACACAATGGAGTATTACTCGGCAATCAAAAAGAATGAAATCTTGCTATTTGCAACTACATGGATGGAACTGGAGGGTATTATGCTAAATGAAATTAGTCAGAGAAAGACAAAAATCATATGACTTCACTCATATGAGGACTCTAAGAGACAAAACAGATGAACATAAGGGAAGAGAAGCAAAAACAATATAAAAACAGGGAGGAGGACAAAACAGAAGAGACTCTTAAATATGGAGAGCAAACAGGGTTATTGGAGGGGTTGTGGGAGGGGGGATGGGCTAAATGGGTAAGGGGCATTAAGGAATCTACCCCTGAAATCATTGTTGCACTATATGCTAACTAACTTGGATGTAAACTAAAAAAATAAATTAAATGAACATTTTTAAAGAAGAAAAAAAAATCACTGTATTTGATATCACAAGATAATGACCCAATACCAAGAATATCAGTTATAATGAGCCTCTGTTAGGATGGTTAAGTGGGGAAAGAATGAACTTTTAGCTGGGTATAACTGTGCCTTGCCTATTCCAGCCTTGTTTAGGACAGACAATGCCTTCACACATAAAGTAGGGGTAATATAAGTAAAGTATTATATTAACTATATGTTTTATTCATACTACTTTTCAATATTAAGCTGGTGATTTCCTGGAATGCTTATGAATGTGCATATTAATTGCATTTCTAAAAGTTTTCTGCAGATTTTAAAACACAATTTATTAGCAAATATAGTCCACAGCCACAAATACTAACTACTTCCAACTGTGAATGTGTCAATTCATCATTCCTTGATACTTTTTCATCACACATTTTAGAATGGCATTCTCAGTGTTTGGTTGGAAAAACTTCATGTTGGTGCTAAAATAAAATTATTGAGCATGAATGTGATTTTCCTATTATAAAATACAAAATTATACATGTAATGATGACTCACTTATACAGGCAAACTAGAGTTTTATGTAGAAGAGAAAGAAGTGATATCTTCATTTATTATTTCTCTACTGTGAAATATGTATTTTGTGACTATATGCAGGCCTTTAGATTATAAAGTAATAATTAATTTCCCACTAACTATAATAGATGTCTTTTGTGCATTTAGGTGTTTTTGATCACTTAAAGCTTACCGCTTTATTTTTAACTTTTGCATTCTAAACAGCTGAAATATTTTTTTTAATAACTGAAATGGTTTTATGAATTATCTTGTTAATCTTCATAATACTACCCAGAGCAAAACTGGGAATCAGTCATAGTTTTGGGGGAACACAATGTTAATGTAACATGTATTTATATTTATTAATATAAGTATATATGTTATATGTAAAATACACATTTACTCTGAGTATGCTTAATTCTTCACATTTTTACTTAAACACAGGATAAGTAACAGAGACAAGTAAATGAATGTCTTTTATTCATTTTTATGCCATTGGTAACTCACATGTAAAACTTAGTGTTTATGAAACTCTAAAGACACTGATGATTAAATTTATATGAAACATACACAAAATAGGACTATATTTTCCCTATGTATATAAATGCATAGAAAAATCTGGAAGGATACATGCTTACCTGATAACAATGAACACCTCCGGGGAAGTAGGGCTGGCATCAGGATGGAGGTAATGTTCTAAGAGGATTTTAGCTTTATCTATAGTGTATATATAATTTATGATTTTAATAATTGAAAGATTTTTTAAAATGAAAAATTTTAATGTGATTGATTGCTAGTAGTTTATTTGTCATGCCCATTACCTGAGTCCCTATAATCCTACATTCATCAGTTACTAGATGACCCTGGCCATCTAGTGCATGGATATGTAGACTCTTTTCATCACAAAGGAGTGGGCATTGTAGAGATTTGTTCTACACGAGGCTCCTGCATTCATAGATGTTGGCTGAGAAAGAATAATTAACACATCTCTCTCTCTCTTAAGGCTCTGTTTGCAGGTTTGTTGAGAATAATCATGGTTTAAATAACAGTTATGTATTCAATGTCTATTCTTTTTTTTTATTTTTTTTTTAATGTTTATTGTTGAGAGAGAGAGACAGAGTGCGAGTGGGGGAAGGGCAAAGAGAGAGGGAGACACAGAATCTGAAGCAGGCTCCAAGCTCTGAGCTGCCAGCACAGAGCCTGACGTGGGGCTTGAACCCACAAACAGTGAGATCATGATCTGAGCCAAAGTTGGATGCTTAACCGACTGAGCCACCCAGGGGCCGCTATTCAATGTCTATTCTGTGCCAGGACCAGGGCAGACACTGGACATCCAAAGAGGCATAAAAGTGATCGTCCCCCTAAGGACAGGTGGAGAGACTGGGGAGACATACATAAAAGAATACAAATACAGTACATATGGTGAAAGAAAAGCTAATGAACGTCTGAGCCCAGTGAATGGGGAATACACGGGATGGGGTAACAAATGGTGCTGAGGACTGAGGTGAAGAAGGAATTGGGAAAGAGTTGTAGTGATAGTTAGATGGATTCTTGAAACATAAGAAGGCGTGTGGTAGGCAAACAAGAAGAAAATCGGCACGACCAGGAAAAGAATTGTTAAACTCCCTAATCAAAGATCACTAGGGGAACCTGCTGATCGTCCAAAACTGGGTCTACACATAGTGAGCAAGTCACAGTACCACCATTAGGGCACCTCAAAAGGTAGGAGTTAAGGAAGGTTGCTTACTTAGAAGTTGCCATTTTTCATCAGATGGGTCTTACTTAGGTGGCAGCTGGTAAGTGTGGTCTGGGCAGAATTTGGTGAGAATTTGTAAATGAGGTGAGCTGTTGAAAGAGCCAGTGGTCTCATTGATAGAGTACCTGAGCCAAATTCATCGTTGATCTCTGGTCTCACTTAGAAGATGTGAATCAGAAGGAGCTGGGGTTCAATCAGTTCAATCTTAGAGAGTGTGTGTGGCATGTTTAGCATATACGGGTTAGCACAGTAGAGTTTTGTGATCGTGATGCATTTTTCAAGTCACGTTTCGGTGTCATCTTAGGACCTATTCGTGCAAATGTACAGGACGTGAAAGGCCATGGCCTGATTACAAATGTCGCATGAAAGTAATTACTGAGATTGGGTGTCAGCCTCGGGGCCAAACAGTGATAAACGTTTTCTGTTCCTCATTATCTAGCAAGTCCCTGGGTCTTTCCTGGTAGCAGGTCAGCCATGGCTTCGTGTGTGGCAGGAGGGCAGGAACAGGTCTGTGAGCATTCTGCTATCAGAGACAGAGAGAGGTGTCCGGACAGGTTGCCAAAAGGAGGAAGGCCTGGGATGAGGATCTTAAGCCAATAAAAGAGAGAATAAGGAATAAAGCTTAAGGTGAACAAGTGGGATTCTTGGCGATGTGGTTACATATAACACCAGAGACCAAGAAGACAGTCAAAAATCCACACACCAGATAAGAACTAGACGGTCTTCCAAATCTAAAACTTAATGTACCAAAATCATAAAGAAAGGGGGAAAAAGCATAAAGGTGGAAAAGGGCAAGGTAGAACAATCAGACATAAGGATGAGGAGATGGTCATAAAATATACAACATTTTATCAAGGGCGACTTGATACTCACTGATTGCAACATGCCCCGATGGGTGGTCATCTGCCCCCTCTATGAACTACTTTGAAAGAGGCCATATACTTGTGTGTGCGTGTGGACAGTTTTAATCATTATCTGAGCTGAAACTGCATCATCTGTAATTTCTGCTCTTTATTTCTGCCTCGGCCACTATACAGCATATATCTTGTCTTCCACCCAAGAGGCCTGCATGTTTTTGAAGAAAGTAATCAATGTTATCAACCCACCAAAGTGTTCCTTCTTCCTGGCTGAAGTCCATTTAAAAAATTCCTTTCTGGGGCACCCGGGTGGCTCAGTTGGTTAAGCATCCGACTTGGTTTTGGCCCAGGTCATGATCTCACGGTCAGTTTGAGCCCCGCGTCCGGCTCGGTGTTAACAATACAGACCCTGCTTGGGATCCTCTCTCTCTGCCCCTCCTGCATTCTCCCTCTCTCTCTCCCAAGATAATTAAATAAACTTTAAAAATAAAATAAAAAAAAAAATTCCTTTCATTTTTCTTCTGATATTCTGTGCACAGAGAAATATTATGTACAGATAGGAATAAATTGTAAACGTATGTATAACTTTTGACTTCTTATAGTTTTGATATTAATAGATATTTTCATAGCTCATAAACTTTTTACTTTAGGATACTTTTAGATGGATAAGAAAGTTACAGTAATATTATAGAGTTTCCATTTATCCCATACCTCACTTTTCTGTTATTAACATTTACTAAGGTACATTTGTCATAGAAAATGAACCGATATTATTAACTAAAGTCCACACTTTATTCATTTCCTTTAGTTTTCATCTAATGTCTAAAAGTCCATTTTTCACATGCCAGATTTCTAATCCTGGTCAAAGAGGTGAACAAAAATAAGAAAAGCTGGGGCAACCTCATGGATAGACGTGAGGTCCACACCCAGGAGACTATCTAGTAAAAGCTATAAACTTTATTAAATTAACTCATTTAATCCTCCCAACAATTTAGGAGGTAGGTGCTCTCATTATCTCCATCTTAAAAATTTTGTTTAATCTTTATTTAGTTTTGAGAGAGAGAGAGTGTGAGCAGGAGAGAAGGAGATACAGAATCGGAAGCAGGCTCCAGGCTCTGAGCTGTCAGCACAGAGCCTGACGTGGGGGTTGAACTCACGAACTGTGAGATCATGACCTGAGCCAAAGTCTGACCCTTGAATGACTGAGCCACCCAGGTGCCCCTCGTTATCTCCGTCTTTAAGAGGCTCAAAGAGATAAACTTACCTTCCCAGAGTCACATTGAGCCAAACCTCCAGTCCAAGTGTGTCTGACTCAGCAGCATAGCTCTGTCCCTCACTGGTATATTTCCAAAAAAAAAAAAAAAAAAATGGTATTCTGTGTCTGGAATCCATGATCCACTCATTGTTCAGATAAGATGGCAACATGAGGGCCATTTAGCCATCTTCTAGCTGTGGGTTTAGTTATTTAACACACATAAAAAATTTTTTTTGCCTCCTACTATGGCGAAGAAATGGCTGTATTTTGTAGGAGGGACTTTGGACAGAAGCAAAGACTAGGGACACGGGTCCCGATAGTAACCATGAGTGTGAAATGTAAACATTTTAGTAGTCAAATTCTTTACTGCAATTGACAGGCTTCCGAGAACAATAAATGTAGGGAAATTTTGTTTAATCATGTGATTGGAGTTGGCAATAACGAATGCCCCTAAATAGAAAATCAATAGTATCCAGGTCCATAAATGTATTATTTCTACTTCTGTCTAAAGTGAATAGGACATTTATCAAGGGTCAGAGATAAACAGGTGATGCTTATGAACCTCAGCGTTGAGAACCACTGGTTTACTAAGTTCTGTGTGAAGGAGAGATTGTATAAAAGAAAGTCCTTTTTAAATCTTTGGATATAAATTGTCTGCTTAATTGTTCATATAATGTAATTGTAATATGGTAAACACGTAGTGATGATGTCAGCCACCATTTATTGGGCCTTAAGTGCCTGACATTCATTTTCTCATTTCATCTTCAAAGGCTCTGTGAGAAAGATATTCTAAACACAATCCCACAAAGAGTGAACTGAAGCTTAGAAAGATTAAGCACTTAATGTCAGTAATTTAAAACTGAGCCAAGGTTTGAGCCTGGGTCTGTTTGATGCCTGGATGGGGCCTGTGGTTTTGCCTGTGGTTCTGCCTGTGGTTCACCTGCTCAAACAGGAGCCTTAGGAGTTGGGGAAAATGTGATGACCAGTGGTGGACCTTGAGGTTCACCCTCTAGGTTTTAGAAATGAAGATATGTCCTTCAGAGAAGAAACAGAAATGTCCAGCTAGTCCTGGGATGTAATAATGTGCCATGGTATGAAGGTTCTTTGGTCCAGATGCCAGCTAAGCTTTGGGGCACCTGGGTGGCTCAGTCAGTTTAAGTGACTGGCTCTTGATTTTGGCTCAGGTCATGATCTCAGCTCAGGTCATGATCGCACAGTTCGTGAGCTTGAGCCCCGCATGGAGTTCTGCACTGGCAGCATGGAGCCTGCTTGGGACTCTCTGTTTCACTCTCTCTCTGCCCCTCCCTTGCTTGCATGCTCTCTCTCTCAAAAATAAATAAATAAACTTAAAAAAAGAAGAAGAAGAAGAAGAAGCTAAGCTTCTCCTATGTGTGGATTGATGAGTTTTATATGATTTATTCCCATAAACCTATAATATGGTTTGTTCACATCGATAGGGCAACCTGTTGGATATATCCAGGTATGAAAAAATGAACTTTACCTACCCATGAGGGTAGGAGGAATGTAAAAAAGAACGGGGAGATGGAAACATAATACACAGGGAGAAGAAGGAAGACAATACGAGGTGGTTTTGAAACCATCCAGCTTTGTCTTCCTATACTGAATAATGATGATAATAATAAACACTTTTTATTTTTATTATTTATTTATTTTCAATTTTTTTTTTTTTTAACATTTATTTATTTTGAGAGACAGACACAGAGTGTGAGAGGGGGTGGGGCAGAGAGAGAGGGAGACCAAATCTGAGGCAGGCTCCAGGCTCGAGCTGTCAGCACAGAGCCTGACGCGGAGCTCGAACTCACGAACCGCGAGATCATGACCTGAGCTGAGGTCGGCCGCTTAATGGACTGAGCCACACAGGCGCCCCATGTATTTTTTATTTTTTAAGTGTTTATGTATTTGTTTTTGAGAGAGAGAGGGCACAAGCAGGGGAAGGGCAGAGAGAGCGAAGGAGACATAGAATCCGAAACAGGCTCCAGGCTCTGAGCTGTCAACCCAACACAGGGCTTGAACCCACAAACTGTGAAACCATGACCTGAGCCAGAGTCAGACGTTTAACCCACTGAGCCCCCCCAGGCATTCCAGCAAACGTTTTTTAAATTGAATTAGAGCTGGCATACCATGTTACAGTCTCAGGTGGCCCATTTAGGTCCACAAGTCTATACAACATGCTATGCTCACCGGAGATGTAGCCATCATCTGTCACCATACGACACTACTACAATATCATTCACTGTATTCTCTCTGTTGGCAAATACTTTTTGAGTACTTACCACATGCAAGCATTTACAAGAGCACTTTGCAACTCTACCCAGTCCCTGCCATATAGATAGAAAAAATAGGGTTGGAAGAGGTAAAACGTTCTCCTAAAGCCAGTCATGCCTGTCTGACTCAAAAGCTTAGAAAGTGTGACATTTCTTAATCTATGTACATATCACCCATGGTTCTGCCACAGGTCTTTCACACCCTCCTCCAAGAAGGCATTGGAAATAAAGGTGTGGAGAGAAGGTCTGTGGAAGATATGATACAGAGTTTCTCTGGACAGGACTCTGAGAGAGGGTGTGGGACAGGGCAGTTGAGAGCTTGGCACGGTTTGGCTCCTGTAGGGTTGGAAATATGTACTCTGTTAGCTTGACTCTAACTATGAACTTTGTGTTTTCCTTGCTTGTGTTTCTTTGTCTTCAGTTTCCTTTGGAAAATTCCAGCCTGCTTTGCTGGGCTGACAGAAACAACGTGCTTTTTGTTCATGCTTGAGCCAGAGAGTCAGGAACAACAATTTCTCTGTCAGGGTTGGAGGAAAGGTTGGAATAGGATGGAAGGTGGTAGGGAGTTAACCATGGACATCAAAGGGAGAGAAGCCCAAAAGGGAGACCCACATGCACAGACACTCCTGGCTCCTTTTCTCCGGTATTGTGCCAAAGGGGAAGGCATTGCAAAGGGGCAAATACCATGTTGCTTAATTTGTACTGTGCTCCCTCTTGACTGTAGATTCTCTCCGTCAAACAGGAATCCAGTGGAGCGTGTGTAGACGTTCTTTGGGGCACCGTATAGGAGGGGTCTCCACTGTTTCTCTGATTTGGGATAAACCAGCCTGATGCATTTTCAAGCCCATCAACCCCTTCTTCTCTCCGCCATATAACCCTTCTGACCCCCTTGACGCTGCTCTTGCCCCACAGGCAGTTTCTCTTGAGTGGGGTACCCGTGAGATAGCTCCAGCCTGCCTATCTTTGTGATTGCACACTTGACCAGAGAAATTCCCATGTCCTTGCCATACCTGTTGAGAATCTGACTAATTAAAACAACAACAAATGCACTTTAATGGACGCATTGTGTTTTACTAGCTAAGCCTACAATAGTGCCCTCTCTGAGGGCATTCTTTAGCATTCTTTAGCCATTCTTTAGCAAAGGGGCAGGCCGCTCTTCGCTCTTCGAATGTCCCTTCTCTCCTCCTTGTCATCACTCTCCAATTCTTTTTCCCTCTGCTCAGACAGGCATAGAGGGTAGGTACGCAATTCCGGGGCATGATCCTGACTTCAGCCGGAAAATGGCTCTCTTCTTCCAGGCACTCCCCAAATTTATGAACCTACCAGTGGTCCTGTTAGTGTCCCCTTCATTTGGTCCGGGTGGAGGGTGGGAAAGGAAGAAGCAGGGGGAAAAAGCACGGTGGAAAGAGGGAACTCATAATCCTAGTATATCTCCTAGAATTTTGGTTTTCGTGTATAAGCTGCTGGGTGTTTGGGGTGCTAGCTGGCATAGCAAATCCAGCTTTGCTTTCAGCAAGTTCCAAGGGCACACATCTGAAGGCTTTCTTCAGAACTGAAGGTAGGAAGTGCAATTGCCTCTTGTCCTCGGTTCTGGCACCTAATATTCTCACCTTTGGGGCAATCAGAAGCAACAAGAAAAATCTTACTCAGCAATCAGAGGTGACAGGAAGAATCTTCTTCAACGTTCCAGTGTGTGTTAAAGCAACAGTAAAGATGCAGAGATGTGCTTATCTCAATCGTAGAGCTGATGGACCATGGAGTAGTAAAAGCAATGACAACTCTAGCCCACTGTAGCTGTTAAACCAGTGGGAGCCATTACCGTTTGACGATCTCTAATTTAAAACCTGTAGGGCCAGCTATGTTCTAGAATTCAGACGTTTAGGGATTTTAAAACGGTACTTGTATATATTGTGTGGCTATTCCAGAGGGGTCTGGAGCAAAACCCTCTCATCAAATACATTAATGTCTCTGCAACGAAACGTAGAAATCAGCACAAGAACTGGTTAAATAAAGACTTTAAATAGCCTGATGTCAGTTCAAGCGACGATGCGCCCTTAAATGAGTTCAGACTAGTACACGGTTTTGGCATCTACCGAGTTTTGAACAAGTTGTCAGCTTCCAGAGTTCCTCAGATTTCAGTTTTAGATAAAGGACTGTGGGTTTGAATTAATCATACCAGGTCATTGTTCCGGGAACTGGAAACCAACAAGCCAAAACACTGGACTATAGCTTATCCTCGCTGCTGATTCCCAACAATGCTTCATTAATCTGGCCCTTCACAAAATAAACTGTGTTCACTTGACCCATTCATATTTTACTGAGCTAGCCTAAAACAATGCCCTTTCTAAGTGCAGCAGCTGTTCTGCCATTCTGGCACAAGTATTTGCTGTCTGGTAGACATACCTCTCGGATGACTGTCATGGTGCAGAGATTCAGCAAAATGGTGCCTTGCTGGTTAACATTCATACAACTCTGAAACATGCCTAATTATTACCAGGGAGTGTCAGGCACAAGGCTGAGTTCGTTGGGAATTTGGCCAACCTTAAAGGGGATAGAGCGCACCTCTTAGTCACCAGTCCCTTTAAAGTGTTACGTTCTGGCTACTGTCCGTTGATAATAAATGCCCCGGACCTTGGCCAAGCTCCAGGCAATCAAGGATGCCTTCTGCTTTTGAATGGCCACGTTTTTTTTCTTTTTAAGTTCTAAAAAAGGTAGAGTAAAAACTATTCATCCACAGAGTCCCCAGACTACTTGAATTTATTGTTACTGTGAGATATTTACTACCAATTAATTGACTCATTTAAAATAATACACCGTAGAAAGCTTCATGTGATGCTAAAAATATTTTTAGTATTAACTTATTAGAGCAATAAGAGCGATATTTTTAGCACAATTTAAAAAGTGCCCTAGGGCTTTGGAATTGAAAGAGTATGTTCATAATTTCCATGGGGTTGGCATGAAATATAATTTTCAAGAAATGCATGGGATGATAAACGCTCAATTCAGAATACGAGTTCTCTCTGCAGGGAGGGGAACGCAATCTCTGAGGAACGTATAGGGGCTGACAATTGCACCGATAAAATTCTATCCTTTAAACTGGATTAAGGGTACATGGATATTTATAATTCTTTACGTTTTTTCAATGTCTAAAATATTTCATGATAAATATTTGTATGATTTGCATGAACTCATCCAGGCTAGGGCAAGAGAAGCACAACATAGACTTCCTGTGTCAAATATCTTGATACTGATGAACTATTTGCTATTCAGCCATCCTTCCAAGGATTTGCTTAGCGTGTCCTACAATGTTTGTTTCATTTTGTTTTTTGTCCTTCAATGTTTCTTGATCATTGAATGCCCTCCAGGCTCTGAATTCTTTGTAGGGGTTACTTGGGAGACAAAGGGAAGCATCTGTGGAAAAGAATTATGTTTGGAATGTGAAGTGTGACATTTTATCCTGAGGGAGATTGAAAGGACAGTAGAAACTCCTGGTCTGCTCCAAAGCCCGCTGCTATCACATTTCTGCCCCCATCACACTTCTCCCCCCAACAGTCTGCTCTTGCACGGCTCCTCCTAGCCTTACCTTTGTGTGCTGCAGAAGTTGGTCATGCTCTCTGCCATTGAAAGTGAGGCACCATTATTACAGGGGAGGGGCCTTTCCCAGAATCCCAGGCTTTTTTTCCATAAACATTTGTATGCAAAGGAGCCAGAGTCCCATCCGTCAGCTTCACAAGATGTGGGAATCTGATCATTGGCCTACTTTGTCTGCAGAAAAATCTTCTTGAAAGCAAATGTTAAGCAAACATTATGAAAATGCTTATTTAACACTGTTTACATAAACTTTAGTATATTAAACAGTTTCTCATATTAACATTTTGCTCGCCTTTTAGATATTATCCCAGTAATTATGTGACATTCTGTTATAAGGGTAGTGCAGATAAGAAACCTCTTGGATATCATGTACACACGTTATGTATATTTGCAGTGTGATTGTTCTTCGAATCTTGGAGACGTATATTTATTTCTCTAAAGTAAAATATGCTACATTTGAAATCCTCAAATAAACTTACGATTTCTAAAATTTGTTATTTCATAAAGAAGACAACTAGGTTGTGTTGGTGATGTTTATCCTCTGCTTATGGGCTGGTATTTGGGGGAATGGACAGCTCTAAGGCCTTCTGGCTCAGTAGCTGTCTCTGCTATGAATCCACCCCAAAAGAGGTATTGGGAATAATAGCAGGACCCAAAACAAGGAAAAAGAGGAAGTCAAAGTCTGGTAAGAGTATCTAGAAATCTCTGTTGTCACATTAAACAGGGTAAAGGAGGGGCACCTGGGTGACTCAGTCAGTTAAGCATCTGACTTCAGCTTAGGTCATGATCTCACGGTTGGAGCATCGCATCAGGCTCTGTGCTGATGGCTCATGGAACCTGGAGCCTGCTTTGGATTCTGTCTCCCTCTCTCTCTGCCCCAACCCCCCATCCCAACTTGTGCTCTGTCTCTCTCTCTCTCAAAAAATAGACACTAAAAAGGGGTGGCTGGCTGGCTCAGTTAGTAAAGCGTCTGACTTCAGCTCAGGTCACGATCTCACCGCTCATGAGTTCGAGTCCCGCATCCTGCGTCGGGCTCTGTGCTGACAGCTCGGAGCCTGGAGCCTGCTTCGGATTCTGTGTCTCCCTCTCTCTGACCCTTCCCCAGCTCACACTCTGTCTCTGTCTCTGTCTCTCTTTCTCTCAAAAGTAAACATTTTAAAAAATAGACATTTAAAAAAATATTAAACAGGTTAAAGGAAAGAGAACTAGGGTCATGGGTCCTACAAGGCTCTGGTTTTGGTGAATAAAACCAGGACCCTGGTTTTCTTGGTTCCATGGGCCAAGGCCTGGCCAGTTTTTGCTAATCTACAAAAGTGGGGAGGAGAAGGACCAATCTATAGCTGTGGAACCCGGAGTAAATTCACTTCTATTGGAAAATCAATCCAAAACTATGTTCTTTGAAGGATAGGGTGGTTACATTATCCCAGGAAAAGGAGACCCTAGTGTTCAATTCTGAAATATCATAATGGTTCATGTTTCTAAGGGTTAAATTAGCCAGAGTACATTTGCTTGTAGGCAATGGCTTTGAAAGGAGCTGATTTTAAAATGGAAGCTTTTCTCAGACATTGCAGACCTGGTAACCTCAGAGTAGTAATCTGATCATTTTTTTTTTTTAGTGCTCCAAACTGGATTGGGAATAATAACAAACCTATATAGCACCTTAGCATTTACAACTTTCTCCCGTCCTTAAGTGTATGAGAGAACTCTGGGCAGAGAATCAATCTGGGTAGGTAAAGGTACTCAATACAGAAGTTCTGATCTGGCTTTGATGGGGACTCTAAGCTGAATAACATATACATTCATTTATTTCATTAATATTATTTGAGTTTCCCTCATGTGCCAGGCACTGTGGAAGGCATGGAAACGTTGCAATAAATGAAACAAAGTCCCTATCCTCATGCAGCCTACATTTTTACAAATGAAAATATGGCATATTGTAGCAAGTGAGAAGTGATTAAAAGAAAACCAAAGCAGGACAAAGAGCTAGAAAAGGAAATCAGGGGAAGAGGGATCTGTTTTGCCTAAGGTAGTAAGAGAAAATCCCTCTAAGGTGGTGACATTTGAGCAGAGGCTAGAATAAATCAAGGAAGTATGCTATGTGGCTGTCTGAGGGAATAACATTCCAGGCAGAGGTAACAGCACACGCAAAGCATATTCTGAAGCAGAAGTAAATGTACCTATATTACTTTCTATTATAGAAAATTTTAAACATATGCAAAAGGACAGAGAATTGTCCAATGAACTCCAAGTATCCATTACTCTGCTTCCAACCAATTGCCCAGACTCCGCCCCGCCCCCCCCCATATTGGGTTATTTGAAAGCAAATTCAAGCCATCATATAAATGCTGAGTATGTATTTCCAGCGTAAGAACACTCTTCTTTGACATGCCACAATACCACAATCATACGTAAAAATGTATCAATAATTCATTAATATCGTCTAATATTCTCTAGTATTCAACTTTTTCCAGATTGGTTCATATATATTTTTTTCTAGTTGGCGTGTTAAAATCAATTAAAAAGAATTTTTTTTTAGTTTATTTTTAAGAGAGAGAGAGAGAGAGAGACAGAGCACGAGCGGGGAAGGGGCAGAGAGAGAGGGAGACACAGAATCGGAAGCAGTCTCCAGGCTCCGAGCTGTCAGCCCAGAGACCGACGCGGGGCTCGAACTCACGGACCGTGAGATCGTGACCTGAGCCGAAGTCGGACGCTCAACCGACTGAGCCACCCAGGCGCCCCTAAAATCAATTTTTAAATAAAGTTATCAGAGGTGTCGGAGAAACAGCAAAGAAGATTGTGTGGCTGGAAAAAACAGAATTCAATACCTCACAAAGGGCGACAAAAGCACAGTCAGAATCAGAACATCAGTTCAAGTAAGTGAGAGAAGGCGATCAGTGGTCAAGCAGATAAAAGGAGCAGGCTTTTATTTCTCTTTAGGAGGAGTGTCGCCCTGTGGGCCTACCTCCAGGACACTAGGGGATGAGATTGCCCCACCCTTGAGGTCCTTAAATTCCTTGCCCTGAGAACCTTTTCAAAGTGGCCAAACAGGAGACAATGCCCTTTCTGTTCAGCACTAAATTTAATTCTCACAATAACCCTGCAAGATAATAATTGTTATTTATAAGAAATGCAACTAGGGGAGCCTGGGTGGCTCAGTTGGTTGAGCTTCTGACTTCGGCGGAGGTCATGATCTCGTGGTTTCAGAGTTCGAGCCTCGCATCAGGCTTTCTGCTGTCAGCACAGAGGCCGATTTGGATCCTCTGTCTCCCTCTCTCTCTGCCCCCTCCCCCGCTCACTCTGTCTCTCTCAAAAAAGAAATAAACATTAAAAAAAAAAAAAGAAAAAGAGGGAGCCTGGATGGCTCAGTCAGTTGAGTATCTGACTTTGGCTGAGGTCATGATATCGCCATTTGTGGGTTGGAGCCCCACAACGGGCTCCGTGCTGACAGCTCAGAACCTGGAGCCTGCTTCAGATTCTGTGTCTCCCTCTCTCTCTCTGCCCCTCCCTCACTTGTGCTCCTTCTCTCTCTCTCTCTCTCAAAAATAATTATTTTTTAAAAAGTGAAACTGAGGCTCAGAGAGGTCAAGAGAATGGACCTGAGTGCTGGCCTCTGTGGCCCCAAAGCTGATCTTAACTTTCCGATATTACGTCAAATGTTCATCTGTTTGTTGTCTGTTTCCTCCCTGGTGAGAATGTAAGCTCAAAGAGGCAAGGACCTTGTCTGCCACTGATTGTCATTTTCCTGGGCCCAGGAAAGTGTCTGGCACACGGGTGAGACTAAAAATGTTAATTCAATGGATGATGTATATGTTACATAACCGTGAGTCTCACAGGGGTCAATTCTACAAATTTCAGTGTCTTCATGGTTCAACACGAAACTTTCCATCCTTCTCTACCTCCTTCAATGCCTTCTGGATCCACAGCTCTGGGATGGCCTGGAATGTTGTCAGGGTTGCACAAGGCGAAGAGAGCTCAGGATTGCTCCCACGTGAGATACTATTTTTACCTCCTAGGTCTAGATAACATCAAGCATTGATGAGACTGTGGGTTAACAGGAATTCTTGCATACCACTGGTGGGAGTGTGATAGAATTACTTTGAAAATCGTGGGCACTAACTTGTGAAATAGGGTCTCATTCCTAGAGACCCCTTGAGAGAGAGAGAACCAGCAGGGGAGGGGCAGAGAGAGGGGGGACAGATCTGAAGCAGGCTCCTCGCTGACAGCAGTAAGTCCGATGGGGGGGGCTCAAACCCACGAACCGTGAGATCATGACCTGAGCCGAAGTCGGACGTTTAACCGACTGAGCCACCCAGGCACCCCGGTATCATTTTTATAAAGCATAAAACAAGGAAAATGAAACAATACAAAGTTGAAAGGTCTATACATATGTGCCAAATCCTTTTTTTTTTTTAAGTAAGAAATATAAACACGGTTCAAGATTGTGATTCCTTCTAAAGAGGAGGCAGAGGAATAAGGCAGGTAGAGGCAAAAAACTGATAAGGTTCTAGTTCTCCTTAATTTTGTGTGGTGTGTTCATGCTTTACTATGATGCTTCAAGGCTCAGATATAAATTATGTGGCTTCCATTGTATGTATCAGATGTCAAATAATTAAATAAACAAGCCAGTTCAGGATGGAGCTGTGTCTTAGGGCTCGTGTCTGTCGTCTGCACAGCCATCTGCTGGATGCTGGCAGGAGTGTACCTCTGGCATCTGGAAGCTGTTGTTTACTGCATCATAGGTGCCAAGAGGTGAGCTGAATCCCTTAAGTGAGAAATGACACTCACTCAAACTTGTAACTCCCAAGTACATATCCAGTAATTACACACCAGAGAGCAGACTTCATTCAAGGAGAGCATTATTTATTTGTATGTAAGCATTCCCTTACTGTTCGACAGCGTAGTGATCCTGCCAAGAGATACCAGGGATTGGAATGTACTCTTTTTTTTTTTTTTTTACATTGATTCATTTATTTTGGGAGACAGAGAGAGTGCAAGTGGGGGAACAGCAGAGAGGGAGAGAGAGAGAAAATCCCAAGCAGGCTCCGCACAGTCAGCGTGGAGCCCGATGTGGGGCTCGAACTCACACGCCGTAAGATCATGACCTGAGCTGAAGTCGGACTCTTAACTGAATGAGCCACCCAGGTGCCCCTGGAATGGATTCTTTAATAAACATTTTCCTTCATGTCATTGTGCCGCATAAAGCTGAAAAGATCACGCCTTAGATTCACGTAGCCTCTCCCACATAGATAGGGAGGCACACAAATTCTCAACTACACATGAAGTATCATTATAGGAAAGTCACAGATTTCATCACTCTTTCTAGTAATTTTAGGAGTTTTGCAATCGGTAAATGGGGTAACTTCGTTAATTCTAATTAAAGGTCAGAAATGAAAATCAAAAACACACAGAGAGGCTTTTCCTTAATGAGGAATTTTAACGACATGTAACCTTAGCTGTGTGACAAAGACCGTATTTGTATTGCAGTCTAAGGTGTGGGACTATTTTGGAGAGTATTAAAAGTGCTCTGAAAAGGGAATTTCTTCATTATTTTTAATAAGTTTTAAGTAGATAGGAGAAATGGGTGAACTGTTTTGTTTTTTAGTTTAAGCAAACTGAATTTAAAGAGTCTGTTAACTGGGGCGCCTGGGGAGCCCAGTCAGTTAAGTGTCCACCTTCGGCTCAGGTCATGATCTCATGGTGGTTCATGAGTTCAAGCCCCGTATTGGGCTCTGTGCTGACAGCACAGAGTCTGGAGCCTGCTTCAGATTCTCTGTCTCTCTCTCTCTGCCCCTCCCCTGCTTGCTCTCTCTCTCTCTCTCAAAAATAAATAAATGTAAAAAAGTAAAACTAAACTAAAAATAAATAAACTAAAAGTACAACAAACTAAAAAAAATTGCAAAGTCTGTAAGTATGCTTACTCTCCTTGTAATGAAAATGAAGATTTATAAGTCACCCTGAAGATATGATTAATGTGAATAAGCTCGTAATTTAGACACTTCTATTTCTTTATGTTTTCACTTGTGTGTCTTTATCACATGAGCAGATAATTGCTAAATCTTGACCTTAATTTTTTCAGATTAGACACAGTGCCAATCACTGATTCAGGCTACAAGGCAGTTTTCTTACAAACTTAATAACAGCTTTTAACAAAACAAATGAAGAAGTTTCGTGTGTGTATTACATATATCACATATGCATACACATATAAAAATGAAAAAATATATATTATTTAATTTTTTAAAATGTTTATTGTATTTTTGAGAGAGAGACAGACAGAGCATGAGCGGGGGAGGAGCAGAGTGAGAGGGAGACACAGAATCCGAAGCAGGCTCCAGGCTCTAAGCTGCCAGAACAGAGCCCAACGGCGGGGCTTGAACCACAAACCGTGAGATCATGACCTGAGCCAGAAGTCAGATGCTCAACCTACTGAGTCACCCAGGCATCCCCATGAAACTATATTTTAAAAAATACTCTAGAACATTTTTACTGAATGTGAGGCATACACTTTGGGCCTTCCAGTATAGATGGGAATTTGAAGATAGACATAGAGGAAAGAGCATGTTAGGTGGAATGTAAAGGGGGGAACACATGAAACATATTCCAGAAAGTGTGGGTCCAGTCTGAGTTTGCAAGAAGAAGTGGTAAGGGTTGAGAATGGAAAGTTAGATTGGAATCAGGCAGTGACATCCTTGATTGCTGTGCTGAGATGTTCTATATAGGATTCACAAAGTCCCAGAAGATAAATTATTAGATGTCTGTCACTCAGCCTCACTCAACTCTTCCGTTCCGTGATGTAGACCTGAGCCACCGAAATGACTAACTTATATTCCCCGTGTCTGTCCATTCCTTGAGCTGGTCAAAGGCGAGAACAACAAATTGCATGTGTTTGGAGCAACACAGAGAGCTTGTATCATTGAATTCAGGGACCTTGTCTTATTCATTCAGTCTTGCACGAAGGTTGGCATGTGATTAGTGCTTAATAACTGTTCTTTTTTTTTTTAATTTTTTTAACGTTTATTTATTTTTGAGATAGAGAGAGACAGAGCATGAATGGGGGAGGGTCAGAGAGAGGGAGACACAGAATCCGAAACAGGCTCCAGGCTCTGAGCTGTCAGCACAGAGCCCGACGCGGGGCTCGAACTCACGGACCACGAGATCATGACCTGAGCCGAAGTCGGCCACCCAACCTACTGAGCCACCCAGGCACCCCAATAACTGTTCCGATAGTTATCTCGTCGATCACTTGGTAGAAATCATTAAAAGAAAAACCAGAGCCCATATATTTCCCTTTTTTTAATTACATTTTTTAAATTACAAAAAGACACTGAGTAGACATAACCAAATACAATGTATTGTATTGGTTTGAAAAAAAAAAATAGGTGCAGAAAGGCATTTCTGAGACATTTGGGAGATTTGAATACAGTCCAGATATATGAAGATATAATGGACTCATTACTCATTTTCTTAGGTGCCTGAAACTAACTTTCAAATGTTCAGCAAAGAATATACACACATATACACACACACAGGTAAAGAAAATTCGTGAGACCATCATGAATTGTTGAATCTGGTTGGAGGGTATGCAAATACTTACCTTTACTATTCTTTTAATTTTTCTGTATGTTTGAAATTGTTCCTAAGTAAAAAGTTAGGAAAATTGTTAATTTCAAAAATATACCCCATCAGTCGGGGTTCTTGGTTCCTAGAAGGAAACTAACTCTGGTTAATTTAGGGAAAGGTTTTTATTTAAAAGACAGTGAGTAGCTCACAGATCCTTTGGGAAGGTTTGAAAGTCATAGGCCGGCTTGCCCTGTGAAGACCTCCTCATCCTGCCCCTGCCAACCTCACAGCTGGTTCTGCTAACCCTCTGATGCTACAATTACTGCCACTCTTCCTCTAGAAATAGAATGTCGCTGCCACCAAGCTGCTGCCTCTCCTGGGCCCGAATGGATTCTGGAAGTATCTGGCTGGTGTAGCACGTGCCCTGACCGCAAGGAATCAGGGGAAAGCATGTAGCTTGCATTTCAGTTTCTAGAGTGGATGCTTGGCCTACTTCATAAGGTGGGGGATTCTCCAGAAAGAGCAGGTGGTTCAGATGTGGATGGGCCAAGGACAATCACAAAAGTCAACTGTTTCTGCAACTGATAAAGAAGTCTAGAGGGGCACCTGGGTGACCCAGTCAGTTAAGCGTCAGACTTCAGCTCAGGTCATGATCTCAACGGTTCATGGGTTCAAGCCCTGAGTCGGGCTCTGTGCTGACAACTCAGAGCCTGGAAACTGCTTGGGATTCTGTGTCTCCCCCTCTCTCTGCCCCTCTGCCGCTCATGCTCTGTCTCTCTCTCTCTCTCAAAAATAAATAAACATTAAAAGAATTAAAAAAAAAAAAAAGAAGTCTATACTGTTAAAAGTGGAAGTTATACTACTCAGAGGAAGTCACAATTTGATATGCAGGCATACATGTATGTATGTATCTATCTGAAGTATTGATAACATATATAGATTTTTAACATAAACAATAATAATGGTAGTAGCTAACATTTACAGAACAATTGCTGTGTACCAGATACCATTTTAATGTACACATAAATGAATTAACTAATTTAATGCTCATAACGACTCTATCAGATAGATAAAAATAAAACTCAAGTTCCAAAGGTTAAGTAAATATTCAAATTATCAATGTTCCCAGAGCTAGTACGTGATGAAGCCAGGTTTATGAATCCAAATAGAGCCTATGCTCTTTAAATATGGCCTCTCTGGGGGTGCCTGGGTGGCTCAGTCGGTTGAGCGTCCGACCTCGGCTCAGGTCATGATCTCACCGTTTGTGAGTTCGAGCCCCGTGTCGGGCTCTGGGCTGATGGCTCGGAGCCTGGAGTCTGCTTCCAATTCTGTGTCCCTCTCTCTCTGCCCTTCCCCCGTTCATGCTCTGTCTCTCTCTGTCTCAAAAATAAATAAACGTTAAAAAATATTAAAACAAAACAAAACAAAACAAAAAAAAGAAGTCTAGAGGGGCACCTGGGTGGCCTAGTCGTTAAGCGTCAGAATTCAGCTCAGGTCATGATCTCAACGGTTCATGGGTTCAAGCCCTGAGTCGGGCTCTGTGCTGACAGCTCAGGGCCTGGAGCCTGCTTGGGATTCTGTGTCTCCCTCTCTCTCTGCTCCTCCCCTGCTCACACTCTGTCTCTCTCTCAAAATAAATAAAGATCAAAAAAAATTTTTTAAATATGGCCTCTCTGATACCTACTGTTGTAGTGTTTTTTTGATTCATATATCAATATATCATTGCTTGTCTACTTCATTCTTTTAAAGGCTGCATAATATGGGCATATCAAAATGGATGTAAGTATTCCTTTATTGATCAACATTTAGGTTGTCCTGATTTTTCCCTATTCAAACAATATTTCAGTAAATGTCTTTGTGCACATTATCTTTGCGCTTATGTGTAAGTATTTCCAAGAATCCTAGAAATGCATTGCTGGGTCAAATTGTACAAGCATCTAAAATTTATAGATACTGTCAAATTGTCTTCCTAAAAATTTTGTACTAATGTACATCCCACCTCTCTAACATGAGTATCTCTTTCCTTATCAGTCTCTACATTTGTGACTATTTAATGGCAAAAAGTATTTTATTGAGATTTTAATTTCTATTTCCTTGGCCATTAGCAAAGCTCGGTATTTTTTCATGTGTTCATCAGCCATATTGATATATTTTTTTTTAAGTTTATTTATTTTTGAGACAGAGAGAGACAGATCATGAACAGGGAGGGGCAGAGAGAGAGGGAGACACAGAATCGGAAGCAGGCTCCAGGCTCTGAGCCATCAGCCCAGAGCCCGATGCGGGGCTCGAACTCACGGACCGCGAGACCGTGACCTGAGCTGAAGTCGGACGCTTAACCGACTGAGCCACCCAGGCGCCCCAGCCATATTTATATTTATCTGGATTGCCTGTTTATATCTTTTAACTCATTTTCTCCATTGGTTAGTCTTTTTCTTGATTTGAGGGTGCACTTCATATAAAAATCCTTTGACGTGTATGCTACCAACGATCAGAACTTTGTCTAAACTAAGACCCTAGGAACGTAGAGAGCAGTGGAAATGCTGCGTGTGTGTGTGTGCGTGCACGTGCACGCACACGAGCGTGCATACTTCTCTGTGATTAAAAAAATCAATCTAGGGTATAATCTGAACAAGGCCTGTAGTCTAGGTAATAGAATCATGCCAATGTCAATTCCCTTCCTCTAATATTGTGCTATCTAGTAAATTAAATATTACCATTGGGGAAAGCTGAGTGTTTTAGTCTGCTAAGGCTGCTGTAATAAATTAACGCAAACTGGGTGACTTAAAACAACAGAAATTTTGGGGGTGCCTGGGTGGCTCAGTATGTTCAAGCGTCAGACTTTGGCTCAGGTCATGATCTCACAGTTCATAAGTTCAAGCCTGGCATCATTTTGGATCCTCTGTTGCCCCCCTCTCTGTCTTCTTTCACTTGTGCACTCAAGCACGCACACACTCCCTCTCTCCCTCTCAATCTCGAAAATGAATAAACATTTAAAAAAAAAGCCACAGAAATTTATTCTCACATTTCTGGAGGCTACAAACATGAAATCAAGGTGTTGGTAGGGCTGCTCTCTCTGAAGACGGTAGAGGAGGATGTTTCTTAGCCTCTTCCCAGCTTCCGGGACTTGCCAGTAATTCTCTTTCCTGGGCTTGTACAGATATCGTTCTAAGGTCTGCCTTTGTTGTCGTATGGTATTCTGTGTCTGTGTTCAAATCTCCCTCTTTTTCTAAGGACACCAATTATTGGACTAGGGCCCACCCTAGTCCAGTATGACTTCATTTTAACTTGATTATACCTAATAAGACCCCATTTTCAAATAAGGTTGCATTCATTGGCACCCCGGATCCTAGGATTTGAACTCATATTTGGTGAGGGGCACAATTCAACCCACAACACTGGGCGAACTACTGGGTCTCTGTACCATTGTTTGCAACTTCCTCTAAGTCTATAATTAATTCAAAATAAAAAGTAAAAAAAAAAATATGTCAATCATATCTCAGTAACAAAACAAAACAAAAAAACAAAACAAAGCCCTCTCTGGAAAAACAAAACAAGATTATTAACAATTACAAATAAAACAAATTATTAATAATTACTTCTTTAGAAGATTTTATTTAACACATCAATACTTCTTGCTTTCCTTGGAATTACTGTGTGTGATTTTCATAATTTATTTGATTATAATTATGTAATTTTGTAATTCATTAAAAATTTTTAAAAAATGTTTTATTATTTATTTTTGAGAGAGAGAGACAGAGTGCGAGCAGGGGATGGGGCAGAGAGAGAGGGAGACACAGAATTTGAATTTGAGCTGTCAGTACAGAGCCTGATGTGGGGCTTGAACTCACGAATCATGAGATCATGACCTGAGCCAAAGTCGGACACTCAACTGACTGAGCCACCCAGGCGCCCCTAAAATTTTTTTTAATGTTTATTTTTTTATTTTTGAGAGACAGAGAGCATGCATGTGAGCAGGGGAGGGGGAGAGAGCGAGGGGGACAGAGGTATCCAAAGCGGGCTCTGTACTGTCAGCAGCTAGCCTGAGGCTGGGCTTGAACTCATGAACTGTAAGATCATGACCTCAGTAAAAGTTGAACGCTCAATCGACTAAGCTACCCAGGCGCCCCTTAAAATTAAAAAAAAAAAAATTAAAACCTAAGAGTAAAAGCACCGTCCTGCCCTTAAAGTGCTTCGAACTTAGAGCTTAGCCTGTTAGAAAGATAACTTCTGTAGTAGTGCACCTGGCTGGCTCAGTCAGTTAAGCTACTTGGCTCTTGATTTCGGCTCAGCTCATGATCTCATGAGCACTGGGCTCCTCGCTGACAGCAGGAGCCTGCTTGGGATTCTCACTCTCCTCTCTCTCTGTCCCTCCCCCATGTACACGCATGGGCTCTCTCTCTTAAAATAATTAAATAAACATTAAAAAAAAAAAAAAAAGAAAGATAGCTTTAATAGCCCTGCGATGGGTTGGTGAAGGAATGATTGAAGCTAGAAGCTGAAAGACTAAATAAGAGATCCACAAATTTATCAAGATGAGAAGAGCTGGGGCACTGGTGGGGATGCAAGGAGAGGATGAATGTGAGAAACACTCAGAAAGTAACATGCACATGATTTGGTGACTGATTGGATACAGTGGAGGAAGTGAGACAGAGGAGGCGAGGAAAACTCTCAGATTCTTGGCTGGAAAGACTGGGTAACTGGTGATGCCATTCACGGCAGCCATGTGCTAATGAGTCTCCGTTTGCCCCACCAGAGCTCTTCTCCACCCTTTACCCCACTGCTTTGTGGCCCAGGGAGCTGACCTCTGTGGACATGGTCACCTGTGCTCCTTTGACCTTTGGTTTCAGGTTGGGTTTGGCCAATGGGTATCAGTAAGAGATCATGAAGACAGACATAGTGGTCATGGGTGTGGCCACGGCTTCTGTCTGGAAGCCCTTTCTCCACCTGCAGGTAACATCTCCTTCCCCAGCACCTTTAGGCCTGATGGGGGAT
The DNA here is from genome assembly GCF_018350195.1 of Panthera tigris. NCBI lineage: Eukaryota > Metazoa > Chordata > Mammalia > Carnivora > Felidae > Panthera > Panthera tigris. The sequence goes on from NC_056661.1 coordinate 118,287,284, forward strand.
AACTGCTTCCCTCTGTTGCTAGAGAATCCTTACGGAATCTCTCAAACTCTTTACTACACTCCCTTCAATGACTTCTTTAGCGTATTATCTGTTTCCTGCGGGACTTTGAGTTTATGATGTTTGTGCTGAGTTTACGATGACGTACGAGTGGCAATGTGTACGTGGGGTTGATGTCAGCAGGAAAGTCTGGGCTGGAGATCTGGTCGTTATTAACACAAGTATTAGTATATTTGGCAGTTGAACATAGGTAATAATAACAGGAGAGCATTGAAAGCTGAAGGTACAGCCAGCTGGACTCTGAGAAGATCAGTATTCAGGGAGGCATTTGCAAAGTCAGAAGCATGCAAGTGAAACTGAGGACGAGTGTTCAGAGAAACAGAAGAATGACTGGGATGCAATTGTATCACGGAGGGGTGGTAGGAAATAGTTTCAGGAAGGAAGGCGTGGACGATAATATCAACAACATTTTCCTGTCCGTTGAAAAGTATGTGGGGTGAGGTCTGAGAATTGAAAATCAGGTTGGGAAATCTGAGGGTTATTGATGACCTTATCATGGGACTTTGCAGTGGACCTGTGTACATTGTGTGAAGTGAGGAAAGAATGGTGAGTGAAGAAATGGGGGCACAAGGTTAATGAACATGTAGAATATGAAGGGATGCCTGGGTGGCTCTGTCGGTTAAGTGCCCAACTCTTGATTTCGGCTCAGGTCATGATCCCAGTGTCGTGGGATTGAGCCCTGCATTGAGGTCTGGGCTGACAGCACAGAACCCACACGGGATTCTCTCTCCTTCTCTCTCTGTCCCTCCTCCACTCTCTCTGTCTCTCACTCTAATAAATAAAATAAAATAATGAACATGTAGAGTATGAATATTAGTCCATGGCTCAAGTCTGTCAAAAAAGCTAATAATTCATTGATCTGGTCCACCATTTCAATTTCTATTTTGGGTTCCTCAAGCCCAGTTTTATTAAGATTTTGGAATATTACTCAGTACTAAGATGGGGCAGGGATATTTGGAGACCCGGCAAGGTTAGACAGGTTGGGTGGTTTTGTCCACTGACAGGTACCCTTTTACTTTTCCCCAGACCCAGGGAAATCCATTTCCAGAGTTGGGGAAAAGGATGCTGTCTGTTCTCACTCCACGTTTATTCCCCGATCCCTGCCTTCTTTTCAAGCTATTTTCTCTATATCCTAAATCCTCTCCCTGTTTTGGGGTTTGAGATCTTGGAAACAAATGCCAGAAAGATTTTCCTTCTATATCTCTGCCCCATGGCAACAAACCTATGGGTTTGATAGTGGGCAACATTTGGGAAGGTGGCAAGATATAGAAGGGGGAGACACCAAAAAAAAAAAAAAAGAAGAAGAAGAAGAAGAAGAAGGTTAATATTTCAAATATATTTTGTCATATAGATTGCTATTTTTAAAAAAATTTTTAATGTTTATTTTTGAGAGAGACAGAGCATGAGAGGGGGAGGGGCAGAGAGAGAGAGAGAGAGAGAGAGAAAGAGAGAGAGACACAGAATCTGAAGCAGGATCCAGGCTCTGAGCTGTCAGCACAGGGCCCAACATGAGGCTCGAACTCACAAAGATCGTGACCTGAGCAGAAGTCAGATGCTTAACGAACTGAGCCACCTAGGTGCCCTAGATTGCTATTTAAAGAACTTAAGTTGGGAAGGGAAGAAGAAAAATAGCATGATAGTTGGATATGGGATAAAAAAAAAAGTTCTTTTGGAATGACAGCAATTGTGATTTTAAAAAGCACAAGAAGGGTCCCTTCTCTACGGAGATTTCCCCATGGCTGTATGGAAATCTACAATGACAGTTTCATTTGTTCAAGCTCACAAGTCTTTTTATTTCTTTTTTCTTTTTTTTAATGTTTATTTTTGACAGAAAGAGCATGAGCTGCGAGGAGCAGAGTTAGAAGGGGATAGAAGGTCTGAAGGGGGGGGTCTGCACTGACAGCAGCGAGCCTGATGCAGGGCTCAAATTCATGGACTGTGAGTTCATGACCTGAGTCACCCGGGCGCCCCATGCTCGAGTCTTATTTTGAGATCCCCATACTTGCATTAAGTCCCTCATAGTCACAGAGATTAATATTGAACTTAAGCTTCTTTTCTTTCCCTGTACAAGACTGCTTGCTGCCTGAGGGTTAGGGGTTGTTGAGCCTGGGAAAGAGTTCCTGAAGAGGAGGAAGAAGTGTAGAGAAGGAAGGATTCTAGAAGGGGAATTTTATCTACTCACAGCTTCTTAGAACTTGCTGTATTATATACTAACCAAACTCAAGTCAATTTTCACAATTAACCAATAAAGTGTACTACAAATCACTTTCTAAACATACTCAACATAGGTACTTAGTAATAATTTCATTTTTCCCTTTGTCCTCATGGCAGGATCAGCATAGCCATGGCCTCATCTGGGAATAAAGGCATTTCTTTCATCAAGGAAAACCAATGCTAAATGGCAATAAATCATTGTTCATTGAATTCTACAACCTAAACTATATGTTGCAGAAGAAATTCTAGCCCCTATGCATCATAATTAACATCAAATAGTAGTACAAGATTGCAGCACAACAAAGAGCTACATGACAATAACCCTAGCTGGTCAGAAATAAATTAACTCACTGAGCAATTACTTAAGGGGAAGAAGGAAAAATAATCAAGACAGTTTCTACCTATGAAGCTGAAGTAATGGGCATAGTGGTTATATCAGTCTGGGTCCAATCAATAGAGGGAAACTACACAGTGATTTGAACAGGGAAACTTAAATAGAAAGAATTCTTGGGGGTGCCTGGGTGGCTCAGTTGGTTAAGCGTCCAACTCTGATCTAGGTCACGATCTTGTGGTTTGTGAGTTTGAGCCCAGTGTTGGACTCTGTGCTGACAGCTCAGAGTCTGGATCCTGCTTTGGGTTCTGTGTCTCCCTCTCTCTCTGCCCCTCCCCTGCTCACGTTCTGTCTGTCTGTCTCAAAAACATAAACATTAAAAAAAAAACAAAACCAGAATTCTTAACTCTAACAAGGGATTGAATTAACCAGGCTAATAAGGTGTAAAGGGAACTCAAAGGATCGTAATAAAAAATGTAAAAGGAACAGACACTATCCCCATGGCTGAGACACATGCCCAAGCAAGAGCACCTCCAGGGCAGAGATCAGGAGATCTCATGGAGAGGGCATGGATATGAGTCATTGAAGGAAGAAGTTTCACAAAGAAGTACCTGTATTACTGAGCTAGTGGAACTTGCTGGAAACTCACTCTCTGGAACTAGCCAGAAATCCACCTTTTGGAACCTGCTGGACAGCCACTATGTAGAACTTGCTGGAAATCTGCCCTCTAGGGTTGTAGAGAAAAATGTTCATGATCATGAAGTATTTCAGGACAGGAATGAGGAAGCGGAATTCTTGTCTACTGCAATGTCTCTCCAGCACTTTCTACTGACAAAGCTTTGTATTAAGCCAGCCGGCAAAGAAAAAAAAAAAAATTAAAGGACTTAGGTGCACTTTCACAAAGCAGGGAAAAAGGGTGAATGTAAAATGGACAAGCAACAAACTGGTAATTGACGGGGCAATAACCCACAAATTCTTTCCCCCCCACTCCTAATTTTAAGGAAAACATTTAAACATTAAACATTTAAAACAAAAATGTTTTGTTCTATGAGTAGGATGAGTATCAATCAGGGGAATGACCAAATTCTCCAATACAGATAAAATTTAAATTCCTTTTCATGGATCTCTTGAGTTCCTGGCAAATCATGAGATGTGGTCAGAAACCAGGTTAGCACCCGTGGGACGTGAATGGATATTAAGATAGATTCGCCTGTCTAGAGCACATTATGTACATTCTGGTATTAATGCAACCTGTTTTGTTGTGATGGGGGCAGCATGCAGAATGAAGGGTGGTAAGAAAGAGTGGGGAATGGTGAGGAAGAATATTGACAATTCTTTTCAAAAGTGAGAAGTTTGGTTGTGAAGGTGAAGGCAAGAGGCAATAGCAGTTGAAGGAAAATAAGGAGGAAATTTTGTTTTTTAAGATTTTATTTTATTTCATTTAAGATTTTATTCAAATAATGTCTACACCCAACATGGAGCCTGAACTCACCATCCCAAGACTAAGAGTTGCACGTTCCGTTGACCAAGCCAGCCAGGCTCCCCTGGAATCAGGAAATATTTAAAAAATTAAATAGAAGAGGCATGCCTGGGTGGCTCAGTTGGTTAAGTGCCAGACTTCGGCTCGGGTCATGACCTCACGGTTCGCGGGTTCGACCCCGCGATGGGCTCTGTGCTGACAGCTAGAGCCTGGAGCCTGCTTCAGATTCTTTGTCTCCTTCTCTCTCTCTGCCCCTTCTTGGCTCACACTCTGTCTCTCTCTCTCTCTCAAAAATAAATAACCATTAAAAAAAAATTAAATAGAAGAGACAATGGGAAGGACCTCGTGGAGGCAGAGGGCTTGAATATAAGAGAAAATACAGAGTTCCTGAGAAGGCAGGAGGAGATGAAATCTGGAGTAAAAACATATTTCAACCTAAAATTTTGATTCAGCTTTTGTTAAAATTTAAAAGTTCAGGAGATTATATTAATAACATTTTTTTCTTTTACTTTTTGAAAAAAGGTGTATTTACTTATTTTGAGAGAGAGAGAGAGAGAGAGAGAGAGAGAGAGAGAGAGAGAGAGAATCCCAAGCAGGATCCATCTGGCAATGCAGAGCTGGATGCGGGGCTCGAACCCATGAACCCTGAGATCATGACCAAGCTGAAGTCGGGAGCTTACCAACTGAGCCACCCAGGTGCCCCAACATTTTCTTAAAATAACTTTTATTTGTTTTGTTTGGGCACCTGGCTGGCTCAGTTAGTAGAGCATGTGATTCGATCTCGGGGTCGTGAGTTCCAGCCCCACATTAGGGGCTAGAGATTACCTTTAAAAAAGTACCTTTATTAACTTTCATTACCACTGATATGCAAGCGAGCCCAAAAAATAAAGGTGTGTAATTTAAAACACTGAGAGGAAAGAATCTTCTTGACATGGTATCTTAAGAATTCAAAGAATTCTCCTCTCAGTAAAGAAGAGAGGAGAATATTTACTTCCAGTGACCTCCAGTTTCGTAAGGATCAGAGAGCACTGTTAGGAACCGGGTGGGGCAAATGTCTTACTCAAGTATAAATCTCTACAGGCTCTGTTTCTTTTCTTTTCTGTTCTTTTCTTTTTAAGGTTTATTTATTTATTTTGAGAGAGAGAGAGAGAGAGAGGAAGAGCTTGTGTGGGTGCATGTGCACACGTGACCAAAGGAGGATTAGAGAGAGGGAGAGAGAGAGAATCCCAAGTGGGCCCAAGCTCAGCACACAGCTGGATGCGGGGCTCCATCCCATAATGGGGAGATCATGACCTGAGCTGATTTCAAGAGTCAGACGCTTCACTGACTGAGCCACCCAGGCTCCCCAGGCTGTGTTTATTAATATCATGAATTACATAGTTTCTCTCTTTATAGTGCAAGAAACTTCCCAAGACACTCATTTTATTCCTTTAACTTGTTAATTTTTAATGTTTTTATGATAAATGCTTTTCTTTTATTAGTTGAAAGACAATTTGTGTGTTCTACATCGTATATAATTTTATTTGAAACTTTAATAAAGTTATCTTTAAGTGTTGCTTAGGCTACATAGAAACTCTAAAGACTCTATATTTCTTTTTTTTCTTATTTTTTTAATCTTTATTTATTTTGAGAGGAAGAGAGAGACAGAGTAGGAGTGAAGTGTGACAGAGAGTGAGGGAGACACAGAATCCAAAGCAGGCTCCGGGCTCTGAGCTGTCAGCACAGAACCTGACATGGGGCTCAAACCTATGACCGTGAGATTGTGACCTGAGCCGAAGTTGGACTCGTAATTGACTGAGCCACCCAGATGCCCCAAGACTATATATTTCTAGAAAATAAATTCTAAGTATAATCAGTTACAAAATAATTGTCAAGAAAGTTTGAGAATGAAAATGGTATAAAGGATACAATGCTCTACCTAAAGACCGCTAAGGTGGTTTTAGGTGCCTAGTTTAATTTTTAAAGTTTTTTTTTTTTTTTAATTATGTATGTATGTGTGTGTGTACATATTTGTTGAAGTATAGTTGACATACAATGTTACATTAATTTCAGGGGTACAACATAGTGATTTAGCAAGCTTATAGGGGCGTCTGGGTGGCTCAGTCGGTTAAGCGTCCGACTTCAGCTCAGGTCACGATCTCGCGGTCCGTGGGTTCGAGCCCCGCGTTGGGCTCCGTGCTGACAGCTCAGAGCCTGGAGCCTGTTTCAGATTCTGTGTCTCCCTCTCTCTCTGTCCCTCCCCCCATTCATGCTCTGTCTCTCTCTGTCTCAAAAATAAATAAACGTTAAAAAAAAAAACAAGCTTATAGATCATACTATGCTCACAAGCATAGCTACTATCTGTTACGATACAATACCATTACAATACCATATTACCATTGACTGTATTCCCTATGCTATACCTTTCATCCGGGTAACTTATTCATTCCATAATTGTATCTCCCACTTCCTTTCACCCATTTTGTTCATCCTCCCACCCCAAACCCCTCTGGCAACCATCAGGTGGTTCTCTGTATTTATGTATTTCTTTTTGTTCATTTATTCATTTTTGTTGTTGTTTTTTATTTTTTTAGCATTAATTCATTTTTGAGAGAGAGAGAGGAAGTAAGGGAGGGGCAGAGAGAGGGGGAGACATAGGATCCAAAGTGGGCACTGAGCTGATAGCAGCAAGCTCAACGTGGGGCTTGAACTCACGAATCGTGAGATCATGACCTGAGCCAAAGTGGGATGCTCAACTGACTGAGCCACCCAGTGCCCCAAACTGTTGTTTTTTAGATTCCTTCTATAAGTGACATCATATATTACTTGTTTTTACTCTGACTTATTTCACCTGGCATAATATCCTCTAGGTCCATGCATGTTGTCACAAGTGGCAAGATCTCATCCTTTTCGATGGTTGAATAGTATTCCACCGTGTGTATACGTCACATCTTCCTTATCCATTCATTTATCAGTTGATACCTGGGTCCCAAAACTTTCAATTTTAACACCAAAGTTTTTGCTTAGTACGCTCAGACATAACTTTTGTGGTAAAGCATATGACGATTCCAGAGTCTATAAACACATTTGTTATGGGAAATTGCACTTCATTTGTAAGATAGAAAATCAAAATATTGGATAGGATATTGAACATATGTTAACAAAATGAGAATCCATGGACTTAGAGTTGGATAAGAAGGGAAGTATTAAAAGGAGAAAGCTGAATGGATTAGAGATCTCGATGAGTTTGAGAAATAGAGTGGGCATATTTGAATAAGCAAGTTAGAAGAATAAAAGGTTGGGGCGTTGGGGTGGCTCAGTCAGTTAAGCATCTGACTCTTGATAGACAGACTCTTGATTGCAACTCAGGGTCCTGAGTTCAAGCCCTCAAGGTTGTTGTCAAAGAGCAAGATGCTTAATTTTGAAAGTTAAGGAGTTACAGGTGGGGACAAGGTCCAAGGTATGAGCATGGAAATAGGTATCTGGAGTGGGGTGGAGGTTATTGGAGATGAGGGGGTTCAAGAAATTGAAAGCCCAGGGGCGCCTGGGTGGCTCAGTCGGTTAAGCATCCTACTTTGGCTCAGGTCATGATCTCGCGGTTTGTGAGATTGAGCCCCGCGTCGGGCTCTGCGTTGACCGCTCAGAGCCTGGAGCCTGCCTCAGATTCTGTGTCTCCTTCTCTCTCTGCCCCTTCCCCACTTGTGCTCTGTCTCTCTCTGCCTCTCAAAAATAAATAAATGTAAAAAAAAAATTAAAAAAAAAAAGAAGGAATTAAAAGCCCAGCCTGTTGGCCTTCTAATTTTGATCTCATCCAAGGAGACACCAAACGGAGAGGAAGACTGCACAAGGTGATATTCTTCACTGAATGAGGAAGAGTGACTTGGAGATCAGCAGATGACAGAAACAAGGACAGAAGAGAGGGTAATAGCTCATTGGCATCCACCCCAAAGGAGCAAAGTTTTTTATAAACAATTGGGAGAGTAGCAGAGGAGAGGCAATGTGGGTAAGGAATAAGTACATCAAGACCATCTCCTAACAGAGTAAGAGAAGATAACCCTATTTACAGTGTTGGAATCCTCTCTTTCTCTATCCAGAACCCATCATTATTCATATCCTATCTTAAAAAGCTCTCTTTTTAAAACAAAGGTTTACAGATGTATTGATTAAAAAAAAAATTTGTTTTTAATGTTTATTTCGTTTTGAGAGGGACAGAGACAGAATGCGAGTGGGTTAGGGGCAGAGAGAGGGAGGCACAGAATCTGAAGCAGGCTTCAGGCTCTGAGCTGTCAGCACAGAGCTCGACGCGGGGCTCGAACTCATGAACTGTGAGATCATGACCTGAGCCGAAGTAGGATGCTCAACCGGCTGAGCCACACAGGCACCCCAAACAGTTGTATTGATTTTTAAGGAAAGAATCATTTCTAGCAAAGGGAATCTTTTTTTTTTCAATATATGAAGTTTATTGTCAAATTGGTTTCCATACCACACCCAGTGCTTAACCCAAAAGGTGCCCCCCTCAATACCCATCACCCACCCTCCCCTCCCTCCCACCCCCCATCAACCCTCAGTTTGTTTCCAGTTTTTAAGAGTCTCTTATGCTTTGGCTCTCTCCCACTCTAACCTCTTTTTTTTTTTTTCCTTCCCCTCCTCCATGGGTTTCTGTTAAGTTTCTCAGGATCCACGTAAGAGTGAAAACATATGGTATCTGTCTTTCTCTGTATGGCTTATTTCACTTAGCATCGCACTCTCCAGTTCCATCCACGTTGCTACAAAAGGCCATATTTCGTTCTTTCTCATTGCCATGTAGTACTCCATTGTGTATATAAACCACAATTTCTTTATCCATTCATCAGTTGATGGACATTTAGGCTCTTTCCATAGTTTGGCTATTGTTGAGAGTGCTGCTATAAACACTGGGGTACAAGTGCCCCTATGCATCAGTACTCCTGTATCCCTTGGGTAAATTCCTAGCAGTGCTATTGCTGGGTCATAGGGTAGGTCTATTTTTAATTTTCTGAGGAACCTCCACACTGCTTTCCAGAGCGGCTGCACCAATTTGCATTCCCACCAACAGTGCAAGAGGGTTCCCGTTTCTCCACATCCTCACCGGCATCTATAGTCTCCTGATTTGTTCATTTTGGCCACTCTGACTGGCGTGAGGTGATATCTGAGTGTGGTTTTGATTTGTATTTCCCTGATAAGGAGCGACGTTGAGCATCTTTTCATGTGTCTGTTGGCCATCCGGATGTCTTCTTTAGAGAAGTGTCTATTCATGTTTTCTGCCCATTTCTTCACTGGGTTATTTGTTTTTCGGGTGTGGAGTTTGGTGAGCTCTTTATAGATTTTGGATACTAGCCCTTTGTCCGATATGACATTTGCAAATATCTTTTCCCATTCCGTTGGTTGCCTTTTAGTTTTGTTGGTTGTTTCCTTTGCTGTGCAGAAGCTTTTTATCTTCATAAGGTCCCAGTAATTCATTTTTGCTTTTAATTCCCTTGCCTTTGGGGATGTGTCGAGTAAGAGATTGCTACGGCTGAGGTCAGAGTGGTCTTTTCCTGCTTTCTCCTCTAGGGTTTTGATGGTTTCCTGTCTCACATTCAGGTCCTTTATCCATTTTGAGTTTACTTTTGTGAATGGTGTGAGAAAGTGGTCTAGTTTCAACCTTCTGCATGTTGCTGTCCAGTTCTCCCAGCAATATTTGTTAAAGAGACTGTCTTTTTTCCATTGAATGTTCTTTCCTGCTTTGTCAAAGATGAGTTGGCCATACGTTTGTGGGTCTAGTTCTGGGGTTTCTATTCTATTCCATTGGTCTCTGTGTCTGTTTTTGTGCCAGCAAAGGGAATCTTTAATATAAACTCTGAGGAAAATCACCATTCCGAAAGATGAAAATGATTTATTTTGCCTGGCTTTCAAAACTCGTAATATTTCTATAACATGTCTATTGGAACTTAGTTTTTCCAATTTTCAAACCATGTTGTCCCACGTATTTGTCAAATTTGTGCCCTTTTAATTATTCTTTCCAATAAGCCCTTTATCTGCCTTCTCAGATCCTGTTCATCTTTCAAGGCCTAGTTCAGTTTAACAGAGTCTTGCTAATTCAAAATTAAGTATTTTGTATTGTGCCTTCTTTCTCCTTTACTACTCAAGGTCCATTTCTTACCATGCTTTGTTCTGTCTTCCCAGAGCACCTGGCAGAACCCAGCTCACATTCTATATGACCAAAAAGCATTTATCAAGAAACAGCATAACAAAAAAAAAAAAAAAAAAAAGAAAGAAAGAAAAGAAAAGAAACAGCATGGTACGGGGGAAAATGGATGAACTTTGAGAGTTACAGATTTGAGTGCAAGTCTGGTTTGCCCTTTTCATGATCATGGGCAAGCTATTTAACTTTTCCGAAGCTACATTTCCCTGCATATTGGGGTGATACTGTATAGGATTGCTGTGACGAGTGGAGGCATCCGAAATATCTGGCAGAGTGGCTGACCAGCACTGTGTACTAAACAGATGGCGATTGTTTTTTGTTAACGATCTTCTCCCTGCCTGACTCCTGTGCCCAAGCTCTTATATTCTGACTTGGTCTTCTTACTTCCATGCCTTCATCAAAATGCTTTACCAGCGGTCTACCTCCTCCAAGAAAAGTATACTGCTCACCAAGACTACACTGAGTTCTCTCATCTCTGGGTATCTTTTATACCTGTTTTATTGTCATATTTTAGAGTCACCCACATTTTCATAGATTCATTTATTTTCTTCCCTTTGTTATCATGAATCCTTCTAACAGAGGAACGGTGTCTTTTAGATATTTGCTCAATCTAAACACGGGACAGATGGTAGGTGATAGATTAGGAGAACCATCTAGAAACTACTTGAAATTATAATTGCTCCAGAAATATTATGAGATCCTAAGGGGTTTACTTTCCAATAATTCTTGGAACAGGTCTACAATCCCTTATTCACTGTTTTGAAGGTAAAATGTTCTCTTCACATTTTGTGGCAAAACCTGTCTTGACCTGAACTCACCTGAATGCATCATAGCAGAGTGGCAAAGCTTGATCTGAAAAACCTGATCTGAATTGAAGACTGTGTGCTTTATCCTAGCTTGTAGTGTGGTAGTCATAATTTTTCCTCAAAAAATGTTAACTTGATTATGATGTGCTGTTGCAGACCTTGTGCAATGTCATGGAACATAAAGCAAGTACATTTTTCGGAAGTCTAAAAAATTCTGAATTCTGAAACCCACCTGGCCCAAAGGCTTCATGTGTGGATCCATATCCCTTATGGCCCAAGTACACTGCTGTATCTACAATAGGCTAATTTTTAACAATTCAATTAAATACCGAAAGGATATATATTTAGCTTACTGGGAGAAACATGGTCTAAAAATTCAAGGGGCCATTATTAACTGGATTAAAGCAAGTTACAGTTCCTAAGCAAATACCTTCATGGGGAAAATAAGGTCTAAAAATTCAAGAAATTATCAAAAATAACAAAATAAAGTAAAAAGACTTGCATAAAAATGCTTTCCAATTATGGCTTTTCTTAAGCACATTGTTTTTCTGATTTCATTAACTGAAAATTGGTGACAATTAGAAATTATATATAAACAAGTAATGTGGTTAAAAAAGAGTGACACCTCTGAAAAATTGTGCTTATAAAATTTACTACTATCTTTACATTTCTTTAAAAAGATTTTTTTATTAAAAAAATTTTTTTTAATGTTTATCATTGTGAGGCAGAGCATGAGAGCATGAGAGGGGCAGAGAGAGGGGGAGACACAGAATCTGAAGCAGGCTCTAGAATCTAGCTGTCAGCACAGAGCCTGACGTGGAGCTTGAACTCACCAACCGAGAGATCATGACCTGAGCCGAAGTCAGATGCTTAACTGACTGAGCCACCCAGGCGCCCCCAAAAAATTTTCTTTAGCGTTTATTTATTTTTTAGTGAGGAAGAGAGACAGAGTTTGAGTGGGCGAGGGGCAGAGAGAGACGGAGGCAGGGAATCAGAAGCAGGCTCCAGGCTCCCAGCTGTCAGCACAGAGGCCGACGTGGGCTCAAACCCACCAACCTTGAGATCATGACCTGAGCCTAAGTAGGAAGCTCAACAGACTGAGCCACCCAGGCGCCCCTACTATATTTTCATTTCTTAAGGGATGCAGTTATTTCCACTACTAGAAGACTGCTAATAGTAACACTAGTGATCAGTGATATTATCCCACCAATATCATCATCTGTAAAATAAGGAGGTTGGTACTAAATGACCTATAAAGTTCTTCTGAAATTCTACCATCAAGTATGATATACAACAGAACCAAGTTCAAAGGTTTTTATAGGAAGCAATTGAGCAAACATTAAGAACCTGTATTATTGAAGGTATTGTAATATTTTTTTAATTTTTAATGTTTATTTTTGAGAGACAGACAGAGTGCGAGTGGAGGAGGGGTAGAGAGAGAGGGAGACACAGAATCCAAAGCAGGCTCCAGGCTCTGAGCTGTTGGCACAGAGCAGGAGGCCGGGCCTTGAGATCATGACCTGAGCCCAAGTCAGACACTCAACCGACTGAGCCACCCAGGTGCCCCTGAAGGTATTGTAATCTTAAGCATGTGGAAGAAAAAAATGAAAGACTATGACAAGATTCTGTATGTTCTGTATTTAGAGCATTTAATGTGAGGTAATTATCCTTTCTTTACTGGAGATATTGATGATTTTAAAAGTTTTTTTTTTAAATTTTTTTTAACGTTTATTTATTTTTGAGACAGAGAGAGACAGAGCATGAACAGGGAAGGGGTAGAGAGAGAGGGAGACACAGAATCTGAAACAGGCTCCAGGCTCTGAGCTGTCAGCACAGAGCCTGACGCGGGGCTCGAACTCACAGACCGTGAGATCATGACCTGAGCCGAAGTCAGACGCTTAACCGACGGAGCCACCCAGGCGCCCCTTAAAAGGGTTTTATAGCAACAGAGGAATAGGATGAAATAGAACAGAAACACTTGCTTCCGTGGAGTTTGGATTCAAACTGAATGCCTGCTATAGGAAGGTAAGAGACATCACAGTCAAAAGTGATTTTAGAAAATATAATTGAACAGAAAACATAGGACAAAATTTACACACACACACACACACACACACACACACAAAATAACAGATAATAAAAGCAAAATAACACAGATAATAAAAGCAGGTAACCACTCATAGAAGTGCGGGCAGAAAGAGACCACTGCTGGGACAAAAGGAAATCCTAGAGCATTGAACTGTATCGCGTCTAGAACCGAGGTCTTCCAATGAACAAAATCTCAGTCAAGCAAGCACAGGACTGGACCAGGAGTTGGGCTAGAGCTCTCGAGTTAGGGGTTGCAGTCCTAGCCCTGTGGTCCGCTCCTTCACTTCTCTCGTTTCCCTACTTTGTCATCTATAAAATAAACGGATTCATTTAGACAGGATTTTTAAGAGCCGGGCAATGCCATGGTAATAGTCCATGTAACTTTGGACTACCCTTTCAACCTAACTGGTAAGTTACCTAACTTTCCGGTCAAAGTAATAATTAAATGAAAAACGCAAATCCAAACGGACCCTGTTTGACTAGGTCTGCGGGCGATTCCTGGGAGGCCGAAGAAAGAGGAGGAGTAGCCGAGCCGGGGTAAGAGGCCGGTCTGGAGTTTGGATCCGCCCGCAGAGCTGGTGAAAGGTCACGTTTGCAGAGACTTCATTTCAGCTGAATGGCCCGGCCCACCAAGCGCGGCGGTGGCGGAAGGGGCGGGCCCACAGCCGGAAGTGACGTGCCGCCGGCTTTTTGGCACTGAGGGGAGGTGTAGCCGGTCGGGGGAGAGAGGTAGTGGTGGCGGAAGAGGTTCGGCGGCTGATGGCGGCACCGGCTCGGAAGCCTCTCTAACGCTCCCTCTGTCTTGGGGCTCCTCGCAGGGTAAGTGCCTTCCCCGACCGGCTCCAGCGACTTGTGCGGGGCCCCAGCTGGAGCTCTTTGGGGGCTCGCGGTACGCTCCTCAGCTCTTAAAGAGTCTAGGGGCCTGGCCAGTCTCGGGAATGATCGCCGTGGTGACGATGCAGCCAAATGACGATGCTTTCCTTCCCCAGGACAAACTTTTCCTTCTGGACTACGGTTGTAACGGGGGTGTGGGCAACTTCGGTTAGCAGTGGGGCTGGGAAGAACGACGGGTGGCCGCCCCACACGGCGGGGAGGCCCCGGGATAGGCCTTCGCGATTTGGGGGGAGCCCTGGGGGACGTGGGCACTGTGGCGGGGGCGAGTGACACGGGGGACCCCCGAAGAAGAACCTGTCTTGCCCGAGGCCCATTCTAGGGTGTGCTCTGAGGGCAGTATGTGTGCTGCCGGCGTAGGCGAGCTTGGGAAAACAGGTCGAGTCCGAGGCTCGGGTTTGCTCGGGTGGGGTGAAACCCAGGTGTTTTGGTTTGTGTCGCCGTTGGAGAAGGAGGCGGAGACTCACTGCGCCGCCTCCGTTTGCGGGCGGGGGGCGGAGTTAGCTGTTGGGGCCGGATCGCAGCCTTCACCTGGGCTACAGGTCTGGTAAACGTTTCTTTCGTCTGTTTATGGGTGGCTCCTACGCTTAACGTTCCGAGGGATCTCAAAAAAAGAAAAAAAAAGTCTTAAGAGAGCCACACGTCTTCTTTTGCTTAGGCAACTTTTCTTGATTTCACAACTCTCCCTTTCCTCCACCCAACACCCTGCAGGCTCGCAAGTTGTGGTCTGGTCCCGACCGGTCTCCTCGCCTGGGGCAATCTTTGTTTGAATTGGGTGTGGGTGGGGTTGTGTGTGTGTGTGTGTGTGTCTGTGACTGTTGATACATTTAGTTCCCTTTTTAATAATAGGTTTATTTGAAAACACGGTGGCATTTGACTTTCTGTATAATAGGTTTTAAGGCTTCAAACGTTGCTTAGCACAAGGATTTACAAGGATTTAGACGGGAAATCTTACTCAAGTCTGCATTATACTCATTGTAAAAGTTCTACAAACAGCGCGAACTGTGGCACTAATTACGATTTTCGTGCTCCGTTCCAAATCATTTAAAGAGATGAATTCAATAACATGTTAATCTAAAAGTGGGACGATTGCCCCTCAAAGTCCCATACAGGTAGAGAGAAGGGCCTGAGGCCAGGCCTTTGTTTTGTTCTTAAACTTGGTTTCTCGAAGTATTGATTACGTTAGAAATGACTTATTAGGTCTCTTCAATTTATTTTTTGCAACTTCAACATCCTGTTGTTTTTTCTTGTAGTCACATTGAGTTGTATACCTGTTTACAGTTAATGCTGTAGCCATTTTAATGTTAAATATGAAACATTCTAACGATGCTCATGTGCTTTGGGGGAATACATATGTGAGGTTTATTGGATTTTAGTTTTTTGGATTTTGGATATTACTAAGTAAAATTTTGGCTGTATGCTCTTCTGGCTTTTAAAGTTTATTTTGGCTCAAATCCTTACAGAAAGATAAAAATTCTCTTTATATGGGCCAAGATCATAGCTTTTTATTTTCTCTCTCTCTCTCTCTTTTTTAAATAAAGTTTATTTTGAGGGGCGCCTGGGTGGCTCAGTCGGTTAGCCATCAGACTTCAGCTCAGGTCATGATCTCACAGTTCGTGGGTTCCAGCCCCGCACTGGCCTTTCTGCTCTCACTGCAGAGCCAGCTTCTTCCACCCACCCCCCTCAAAAATAAAAATAAAATCTTTAAGTAAGTTTATTTTGAGAGAGCGTGAGCAGGGGGAGGGGCGCAGGAGCGAGAGAACACCACACAGAGCGGTGCTGACAGTGCAGAGCTAGTCGCGGGACTGGAACTCACCAATCTTGAGATCAGGACCTGAGCGACATCAAGAGTTGGACGCTTAACTGACTGAGCCACTCAGGTGCCCCAAGATAGAGTTTTTTTAGAAGCCACCTTTAAAAACAATCTACGGAGTAAATAAAAGTGGTATGAGTGACACCTGGGCAGAGTGTAGTGGTACTCAGCTGTAAAGAATTCTAGAGATAGGGATGCTGGTTGTAAGAGTGCAAATTAACAGATTGTTGGCTTTGCTTCTGCCTTCCAAAAAGATTTCAGATAACATTTTTCTGCTCTATAAACCAGCTGATAATCTTTGAGCTAAAGTATGAATAATTGGAAACTATTAGAATGTTAAACAGCTTTTCCTTCAGATATTTGTGTGTCCTATGGGACTGAAGTTTGGAGATAATTTTAAAAGTTCATATATTTTTAACTGAAGATTTTAAAGACTTTTTTTTTTTTTTTTGCTGAGTTTGTCATTCACTGTATATAAGGTGTTCTATTGCAGGTCATACATGGAGTTTTTATTACTGATCTTTACTTACAAACATACGCAAAAGGAGAACAAGCGGTGGAAGGAACGACCATTTTGCTAATCTTGTTTTATCTCCTCCAAAACATTTTTCCCCCTGGAGTTTTAAAAGCAAATAAATCCTGGACATCAGGATATTTCACTTATAATTAGTTTAGTGTCTTTAACTTGATAAGGACTTTGGGGAAAAAAAAAACCCACAATTACCACAATCCTATCACACAGAACAAAATTCAGAGTATATTTTCTAGTTCGCTTGGCTGAGGCTTACATTTTGGACTAGTCCAGCAAAATAAAATAAGTAGCAGAAGCCACTGGAAAAATACTACCACAAAAGACAGATTTGTTTTGGGCTTGAAAAAGTTCCAGCAGGAAGAAATACAACACTGAAGTGCTTCCACCTCTTCCCTACCCTCCCCCCCCCCCCAATTTATTTTAGCTACTTAACTGAGTGCCCACTGCACGTTATTTGTCTTTTCCTTAGATATTGATGAATCCCCAGAATAATTGGATTTTAGACCAAAGACTTAATAGTATAAAGTTTACAGCATAATTCATACAAAGCGACTCTAGAGATGTTCGGGAATATAGTAGGAAACATGGAAGAGGTCACTGCAGGCAGCAAGTGTATGCATTTCAGACTTGGTTTCCCAGCTGAATGTGTTTGGTTCTTTAATTCTTGAGTCGAAAATTTTTGCTTAGCCTTCGTTTGCATCTTAGCGTACCCACGTTTCTGGAGATGTACTTTAGAGAATGGGAAGTAAAATTTGGTCTAGTCCCGCTGCTTCCATTTCTCTTTGTGTGTGTGTGTGTGTGGGGGGGGGGGGGCTATATTTCCTCTCCAGCTGAGGTGCAGTTTGTTCTTTTCCTCAGGATGTTAGCGAAGTTACACTTCCCAAGCGTTACCACAAGGTGATGCAGTGACTTTGCACATTAACCTCTCCACTAGGCTTTGTGTCTCTGCGTGTTTGTGTTTGTGTGAGCCGGTGTGCATGGATATTGTATAAATCTGCCTGTGAATCATCTTGATACATTGACATTCTCAGTGAATTTCAGCATTTTTTAAAGCTTGCCCATCTTTTCATTTCTTTATCTGAGTAAGGAGTGAAACAGGACTTCTATGGGAAATTTTTATTTTACTATTGGAAATGGATTAATTTATGTGGTAATTACATTCAGATTACATTTACCCCTGTTAAGTTTTTATGACTAGGAAATATATTGGAATTTAATTTTTAAAGTTTGAAAAACTAGTAATGAGAGTGGAATGACTTGTAAAACATTTCTGTAGTTATAATTGCATTGAAATTTTTAAAAAGGGAGGAAGGAGTGTTGGAGAGAGATTAAGGTTATTAGGATCACAAATTATCTTAAGATTTATAATCATGAATATACTTAAAGTCTGATTTAGGGTTTTCTGTTAAAACTTGAATTTTGGGGGAAGGTTTAAAAATGCAGCTTTATGTTAATATGTTTATTTAAAACAGTGAAAACAATGCATTTATCTATACTAGTAAAATATCAATTAAAAGTTGCCTTCACACAGATTCCTCTTGAGTAAAGACTGTTGTGTGTACTTTTTGAGTCCTTTTTGATCAATTTATAAGCATATAAACAAACATACATAAATACATAGATCTGTACCTTCTTGCTATTTTTCATCTTTTCAGTGAAGTAAAAGTGTAAGATTGATTATGGATTTTTAAGACACTGTTGTAGTTGAGGTTAAACAAAAGTTTAAACTTCACTGCCTTGTTTTATAACATAATCACAGCTTTGTTAATTTAGTTTACTTTAGGAAACATAAATTTTAAGAAAAAGTTTCATTCTTAAACTGCTTTTAATTAAAAACATGGCAACTCATTCTAATCTAGCCTTATTTTCTCCTTAATAAATACCCTCCTCAGAGAAACCGAAGTATTCATTTTCTTTGTAGAAAAATATTATTCACTTGTCTCAGTTTTGGTAGTTGAGTCTGCTAGAGGTTGGTTTCATTGATTTAGCTATAGCTTCTCTTACTGATATAACCAGTACTGAACAATATTTCAAAACTGGAATTGATGGGTTATTTTTTCCTTCTTTATGAAGCCATTGACTTGAAAAGAGATTATCATTAGTGACTTTATTAGCACCATGACATCCCCCTGAGCCCAAATTAGGTCAGACAATTCAAAGCAGCAAAGTAAATAACACTTCATTTATTTTATGCAGAGTTCCCAATATTTGTAAGTAAGTGCTACCTTTTTTCATTTTACTGAAGGCTTTGGCATACCAGCTGGGGAATACTAGTTAAGTCCTTCTGTGAAATAGGGCTGCTGGTCATAAAGCCTTTTTGTTAGTGCAGAGATCTTACCTAGAAGGATTGCTACTGAATGCGCTCTCCTTACCTTGGAATCCTGGCAGAGCTCACACCTAGCTAACAGTCAACCAGACTGGTATTCTAGCAGTGGCCTCTAGGTTCACCATTGACATTCTCTTTATGAGATGTCCAGTATATTGTTTCAGTAAAGCAGTACTTGAATAGAAGTTGAGCAGACACAAGAAGAAAAGTGGATATTTTCTGAAGTGTTATTATTTTGAAACTTCAAAAATTTGCTAGTATTTCAAATAGGTCAGCAAAAGAAACATATTGTAAAAGCATGTTGTCTGAGATCTTCTTAGCAATAAAGACTTTTTTAACCTTTATTTTTGAGAGACAGAGACAGAGCATGAGCATGGGAGGGACAGAGAGAGCGGGAGACATAGAATCCAAAGCAGGCTCCAGGCTCCGAGCTGTCAGCACAGAGCCCAACATGGGGCTCGAACTCACAAACCATGACTTGAGCTCAACTCAGATGCTTACCGACTGAGCCACCCAGGTGCCCCAAGACTTTTTTAATCGTTAAAATGAGTATAGACTAACGCTGTGTTTGCCCTATAGAGACTTTATTGATTTGTGAAGTAAATGAGATTAATTTGGTTGGCAAAAATCTTGCCTCTTTTTTCCCCATCACGGAGATTTCTGTTGTGATGACTAAGAAGCAAGTACCATAGGGATGTTGTCATAGTTTATGTGTACTGTAGAATCAATAATAATTGTACTGAGTCTGTGACACACGTATAGATGGCTTTTATGAGTAAATTCTCAGTTGTATCCTTTTTCTCAAAAAGTAGAGTACAAAATATGGAAAATATTTGTGTCTTGCAGATTTTTATAGTTCATTTTCACCATCTCTCTTGTGCTTGGTGTTCACTAAGCCAGTGAACATTCACTGAATCTGTAATAGATTTTCAACAGCTATGTATTTCATTGGCACTATACGTTAAAAAAAAAAACAAAACACAACAACTTAGTTTTTGAGAGAGAGGGCGCAGTTGAGCAAGGGGCAGAGAGAGAGAATCCTATGAGGAGCTGAGAGAGAGGGAGGAAGGGGTGGGACTGAGAGAAAGTGGGGCTAGTGTTTTACTCAAAGTGGAGCTCGAGCTCACCCAATGTGGAACTTGAACTCCTGAACTGTGAGATCATGATCTGAGCTGAAGCCAGATACTTGACGACTGAGCCACCTGGGTGCCCATAAAAAAGAACTTATTTTTAAATCAGTAAATCTATGGAAAGAGCACATGAACACTGGAAGCCAAGGTAGGATTATTAAACCCAGAATGAAAGGGTATAAAATCAGTATAGGCTGAAAGGAACAGATAAGCTGAGTTGTGTCAAGTAGACCAGCTGAGATTTTATGTGATTTGAGATATCTGAACAAGCGTGTACCAGAAGTCCTGAATGAAGACAGGCTGGGTCTGGGCATTTGTGGAAATGAGTGAGAGGTGGTAATGAATACTTAAGATTACTTGGGGAGGGGTGCCTTGGTGGCTTAGTTGGTACAGCATGAGACTCTTGATCTCTGGGTTTGTGAGTTCAAGCCTCTTGTTGTAGAGGTTATTTAAAAAATCTTAAAACGTCTCCCCAAGTAATCTTTATTTTTTAAAGAAAAAAAAAATGCATGCACACACCCATACTTCCCCAGATCCTGCCTTCAGAAAGTCATTGTCATCTTTTCATTTTTTTTTGAGTTCTTTATTATTTTTTATAATGTTCTTTGAGAGAGCGTGTATGGGTGGGGGCAGAGAGAGGGGGACAGAGTATCCAAAGCAGACTGTGCTAACAGCAGGGAGCCTGATGTTGGGCTCCCAGCTCATGAACTGTGAGATCATGACCTGAGCTGAAGTCGGCTGCTTAGCTGACTGAGCCACCAGACACCCCTAAAGATTTTATTTTTAAGTAACTTCTGTAACCATTGTGGGTCTCTAACTCACAACCTTGAGATCAGGAGTCACATGCTCTACGTACCGACTGAGCCAGCCAGATGCCACCCAACCCCCCTTTTTGGAGACCCCCTAATGATTTTAATATGTAGCTCAGGTTGAGAATGCTGGTCTAAGGGATCACGAACATGGGTCAGGAATGCAGACACAGAGAGGTTAACATCAATTAATAGGAGCCTAAGACCTAGAGGAGGATGGGTCAGATTGAGGAAGAAAATTACTAAATTCCAGGGTTCAGCATAGAAACACTTCTGGTTCATTTGCTTTTGCTTGCAAACGAAACAATGGGCTAGGCTTTCCAAGAGAGTTGAGAGTTTTTGATTTTGGTTTTGTTTTTTTAATCCTTATGTAACTTTCTGAGTAATCTTATAACTTGTTATTTCCTGGTTGTGTTTTTATATTTAAGCATATTTAAAAAAATTTAACCACATTTTTAAAGACGAGTTCTAAGTATATATCTTGTCAATAATTATGGCATGCAAATTCTCATGTAATTTGCATTCAATGTTAAGCATTTTCTGAAGGTGTAAGGTTTTTTTTTTTTGTTTTTTTTTAGTTGGTTTCATTCAACTTACATGATTTACTTGTTACAGATTCACAATGACATCCTTTCAAGAAGTCCCCTTGCAGACTTCCAACTTTGCCCATGTCATCTTTCAAAATGTGGCCAAGAGTTATCTTCCTAATGCACACCTGGAATGTCATTACACCTTAACTCCATATATCCATCCACATCCAAAAGATTGGGTTGGTATATTCAAGGTAAGAACTTTCTGTGTATTTCTTCCACTTAGGTATTCTGTTTTCTTTTTAAGCAGGTTGATACGTAGCTTATATAAGCCTCGTCTTAACTCTGCATTGAGGGCCTTTCTTACAATTGTAAACTTAAACGTTTTGTAAACATGAAATATTTAACAGTACAGAGTAGTATACAACAAATACTGGGAACTTGCATTTGCCAGACTCACCTCTCTTTGATCAAAAGGTTCAGTGTCACTCCAGGTCTTGTGAAAACTTTTCAGAATCCTTTTTTTTTCTTCTGTTTTCTCCATTCCTTACCTGAAAAAAGATCTTTTCCTTTGAGTTGTTATATCATTTACTGTCTCTTCTAGTCATTTGTAATTAGTGTTAATTATACAATTCTATAGCCATGTTACTCTACTATTCTACTTGCTTAAATATTGCTCATATTGTCTTATGCTTTTATAAGAGTTTTCTGTTTTACATGACTAAATAGTAAACTCTATGATGGCAGGTATCCTAGTCCTTAAATTTTGCCATTTTTTATAATATTTGTGAATTACATTGAGGTGATCATTATGGTGGTGCTTTACTGTGCTACAGATTTTCTGGCAATTTCAACTCTTTACAATGTAGTAGAGAACTAAAACAAGAGAATCTCTTTGGGGTGCCTGGCTGGCTTAGTTGGAAGAGCATGTGACTCTTGATCTTGGAGTCGAGTTCAAGCCCCACTTTGAATGTAGAGATTACTTAAATAAAATTTTAAGTCATTTGAATATTCAAAATGTCATAAATGTCAACAGTAAAACTTTCCTACTGGGTTCCTCTAGATTCTCCCTCAGAATAAATTTATTTTAGATCTGATTTTAATGGTTCTGAAATTTTGATTGGTGTGTATAAGTTAAGCAGCAAACTAGAAAAGAAGAGTTGCTGCTAGAATTAGGGACATTGAGGGTATCTAGAAGTGAAAAATGGCTGTACAGAGTGAGGAGGGCAGAAAAACTATTGAACAAGGGGCACCTGGGTAGCTCAGTTGGTTAAGCGACTTTGAGCCCTGCTTCGGGCTCTGTGCTGACAGCTTGGAGCCTGCTAGTGATCCTGTGTCTCCCTTTCTCTCTACCCGTCTCCTGCTCATACTCTGTCTCTCTCTCCCTCCCTCCCTCTCCCTCCCTCCCTCCCCCTCCCTCCCTCCCCCTCCCTCCCTCCCCCTCCCTCCCTCCCTCCCCCTCCCTCCCTCCCTCCCTCTCCCTCCCTCCCTCCCTCTCCCTCCCTCTCCCTCCCTCTCCCTCCCTCCCTCTCCCTCCCTCTCCCTCCCTCTCCCCTCCCTCCCTCCCTCTCCCTCCCTCCCTCTCCCTCCCTCTCCCTCCCTCCCTCTCCCTCTCCCTCTCCTCTCCCTCCCTCTCCCCCCTCTCCCCCCTCTCCCCCCCCTCCCCCCCCTCCCCCCCCCTCCCCCCCCTCCCCCCCCCCCTCTCCCCCCTCCCCCCCTCTCCCCCCTCCCCCCCTCTCCCCCCTTCTCCCCCCCTCTCCCCCCCTCTCCCTCTCTCTCCCCCTCTCTCTCAAAAATAAACATTATTTTGTTGAATTTTTTTTTTTTTTAAAGTTTGGCATGCAATGACATTTCCTTTTATTATTTTATTAGAGAGCGTGTGCGTAGGGGAGAAGGAGAGAGAATCTTTTATTATTTTTTAAATAATTTATTAATTTTTAAAATTTACATCAAGTTAGCGTACAGTGCAACAATGATTTCAGGAATAGATTCCTTAATGCCCCTTACCCACTTAGTCCATTCCCCCCCCCCCCCCCCAACAACCCCTCCAGGAACCTTGTGTGTGTTCTCTATATTTAAGAATCTTTTATGTTTTGTCCCCCTCCCTGTTTTTATATTATTTTTGCTTCCCTTCCCTTATGTTCATCTGTTTTGTATCTTAAAGTCCTCATATGAGTGAAGTCATATGTTTGTCGTTCTCTGACTAATTCGCTTAGCATAACATCCTCTAGTTCCATCCATGTAGTTGCATATGGCAAGATTTCATTCTTTTTGATTGCCAAGTAATACTCCATTTGTGTGTAGAGACACACACACACACACCCACCCACCCCACCCCACCCCACCCCACCCCACCCCACCCCACCCCACCTCACCCCACCTCACCCCACCTCACCCCACCTCACCCCACCTCACCCCACCTCTTCTTTATCCATTCCTCCATCAATGGGCATTTGGGCTCTTTCCATACTTTGGCTATTGTCGATAGTGCTGCTATAAACATGGGGGTGCATGTGCCCCTACAAAACAGCATCCCTGTATCCCTTGGATAAATGCCTAGCAGTGCAGTTGCTGGGTCATAAGGTAGTTCTGTTTTTAATGTTTTGAGCAGCCTCCATACTGTTTCCCAGAGTGGCTGTGCCAGCTTGCATTCCCACCAGCAGTGCAAAAGAGATCCTCTTTCTCCATGTCCTCACTGACATCTGTCGTTGCCTCAGTTGTTAATGTTAGCCATTCTGACAGCTGTGAGGGTGGTATCTCATTGTGGTTTTGATTTGTATTTCCCTGATTGTGAGTGATGTGGAGCATTTTTTCATGTGATGGTTGGCCATCTGGATGTCGTCTTTGGAGAAGCATCTGTTCATGTCTTTTGCCCATTTCTTCACTGGATTATTTGTTTTCTGGGTGTTGAGCTTGATAAGTTCTTTATAGATTTTGGATACTAACCCTTTATCTGATATGTCATTTGCAAATATCTTCTCCCATTCTGTCACTTGCCTTTTAGTTTTGCCGATTGTTTCCTTTGCTGTGCAGAAGCTTTTTATTTTGATGAGGTCCCAGTAGTTCATTTTTGCTTTTCTTTCCCTTGCCTCTGGAGACGTGTTGAGTAAGAAGTTGCTGCAGCCAAGGTCAAAGAGGTTTTTGCCTGCTTTCTCCTCGAGGATTTTGATGGCTTCCTGTCTTACATTGAGAACTTTCATCCATTTTGAGTTTATTTTTGTGTATGGTGTAAGAAAGGGGTCCAGGTTCATTCTTCTGCATGTCGCTGTCCAGTTTTCCCAGCACCACTTGCTGAAGAGACTGTCTTTATTCCATTGAATATTCTTTCCTGCTTTGTCAAAGATTAGTTGGCTAGAGGGAGAGAGAATCTTAAGCAGGCTCCCCATTTGGTGTGGAGCCCGCAGGGCTTGATCAGTGACCTTGGGATGATGACCTGAGCCGAAATCAAGCATTGGATGCTCAGCTGACTGAGCCACCCAGTTGCGCTTTCAGTTTCATTTTGAATCCCTCCTTCCTTGATTTTGCCTGATAGAGGAGTCATTTACTATTTTTTTGTTTTGTTTCTTAAGTCAAATTCCAAAATGGAGACACACTCATTGTAAGCATTTTATGAAATCAGTACCTGTTTTGATTTTATGTGAGCTAAGAGTATCAAGTTAAACTGAGTGAGAATTGGTGTTTTGTGCAAGAATGGGTCAGGGAAGAATATAGTAGGGAAATAAGATTAAAGGAAGGGAGGGGCGCCTGGGTGGCTCAGTTGGTTGGGCCTCCACCTTGGGCTCAGGTCTTGATCTTGCAGTCTTCTAGTTCAAGCCCTGCCCTGCGTCGGGCTCTGTGCTCACAGCTCAGAACCTGGAGCCTGCTTCAGATTCTGTGCCCCTGCTCTCTCTCTCTCTGCCCCTCTCCCACTTGTGCTCTGTCTCACTATGTCTCTCAAAAATAAATGTTAAAAAAAAATTAAAAATTTTAATGTTTTATTTATTTTTAAGACAGCATGAGTGGGGATGGGGCAGAGAGAGGGGGAGACACAGAATCCAAAGCAGGCTCCAGGCTCTGAGCTGTCAGCACAGAGCTCAACACGGGGCTCGAACTCACCAACCGTGAGATCATGACCTGAGCCGAAGTCGGATGTTCAACTGACTGAGCCACCTGGGCACCCCTAAAAAAATTTTTTTAAAGGAAGGGAGGGGCATTTCTGACAGGAAAGTGGTATAAGCAAAGGCATTAAGTTGAGAATGTTATGAGTACAGGTTAGTTTGACTGGAACATATGTTTCATTTAGGGAAGTGGAGAGAGATAAGTGTGGAATTAAGCTTTAGTCTGTTAATGGAGGACCTTCAGTGTTAGTCTAAACTGTTTGTAGGTTTGTTATGGGTAGTGGTATGTCTTTGTATATGTAGGTATTTAGGCTGGTGTATGATAAATTGTATTTCCCTTCATATTTAGTCAAACACCAGTTCCATCCATTTTACTGCCTATTTATTTCTTTATTTGTAATATCACTGCCGTAGACTTATGCCTCCTTATCTCTTTACAGGACTATTGCAATAGGTTACTTGTTTTCTCTGCTTTCATTCTTGCCCCCTCCCCCCCAATCTATTCTTCAAACTACTCTATAAAAACTATAATATAAAATGAAAATCTGAGCATATCTTCCTTTGGTTTTAAACTCTTAAGTGGTTCTTTATCATCTATGGAATAATGCCAACATTAAATAACTTTACCACTGTGCCTTATAAGGCTTCTTTATATGATTTGATTGAAAACTTTATTTTTTTTTGTCATTGCCTGCTTTATATTTTTTGCTTTGGTAATGCTAAACTATCTCTTGTGTACTCCAGGGACTATAACTTTTCTTCAAGAAATAAATATATAAGTGAATACAATTGTGTAGAATGCCCTTGGATTATAGAATTCCCTAGATAATACTTTAGAAGTCCATAGTAATTTCAGGCATACAGTAAAAATTTCAGAATCTATGGGAAGACTCAAGAAATCATGTTTAATAAAGTGGAATTGCCATGTTTATTGCATGTTTTAAACACTTTATGCATACTGCAAATTGCCCTCTAGGATGATTTTGATAGATATGATATTGACAGGCAAGCAGGGAGAAAGTGCCCAGATGGTAGCTCTAAGGGAGAAGGAATGAAAGGAAGGTGTGTGTGGTATGTTTTGAGAAAGTGTTAAGGAATTTGATTTGCCTGGGACAGGTAACAGTTTTAGAAGATAAATGGGGAGGACATCTGGTGGCTCAGTTAAGTGACCAACTCTTGATTTTAGCTCAGGTCATGATCTCACAGTTTGAGATTGAATCCTGCTTCGGTCTCTGTACTGACAGCTTGGAGCCTGCTTGGGATTCTTTTTCTTTCCCTCTGCCCCTCTCCCCTGCTTGTGCTTGCGTGCATGCTCTCTCTCCAAAATAAATAAACATTAAAAAAAGATGAATGGTTGGTTTGGATTACGTTATGGATTTAATATCTGGCTGAGGAATAAAGTTTAGAGGTGAATTTTTATTTTGGAGGGTTGAGTGAGATTAATTGGAATTAGAAGAGAATGGAGGCAGGGAAAATGTTTAGACTATCCTAATTTCCTAGGTGGGATAATGAAGGCCTACGGTAGAAAAGGGAGTCAGTTGTAGGTAATAATCCCTAAGTAGAATCCATGGGGGTTTGTCAGCAATTAGTTGAATGAATTTGGAGTGGAACTCATTCATGGCTTCGGTATATTCAGTAAGGAGGAACAAGGTTATGTGTTATTAAGAGTTGAGGGGACTTGAGTATGCAGAAGATTTGGTTCTGTTACTGTGGAAGAATGTCATAGGGAATTGGAGATTGCTGAGCATCAGTTTTAGGATTTTATCCAGAAAGGTTTAGCACCCAGAATTATGAGTGAAGAATTCCAAGGTGGTAATCATTGAGATTGCGATTTGGAGAGGTAAAGGTGGGGGAGAGAATGGGAAGGGAATTCAAGAAGACAAAGGATACTAGGGTGGATTTAGGTGCTCTGTTGATATGATTAACTGATTATGAAGTTGGGTAGAGAAATGAATGAAGCTAGTCAAGGGATGTAGACTGGGTTGGAGATTTTTATTTTTTCCTTGTAGTTTCCCTCTCCTCTGTATGGACTGTTTTTGATTATAACTAAAATAAACACGTAACACTGGTTTATTTATACTTTGCAAAGATTTTTCATCAGAACATTATAGTTCCCATTTTACAGATAATGGAATGGAGGTCCAGAGAGAAGTGACTTACAGTTATTCATTAAACTTTGGAGCTGAATCTTGAACCTCATGTAAACTGGCATTCAAGAATTGTTTTCTGGGGGCGCCTGGGTGGCTCATTTGGTTAAGCAGCTGACTCTTGGTTTCAGCTCAGGTCATGATCTCACAGTTTCATGAGTTCGGCCTTGTATTGGGCTCTGGGCTGACAGTGTGGAGCCTGTTTGGGATTCTCCCTCACCCCCTCCCACTCTCTTAAAATAATAAACTTAAAAAAAAAATGTTCTCTGGCAGTTTGAGAGATCTCGTTATCTAAAATTAGCAACAGAGTTCCTAGTAAGTTCAACACGCATTTTATGAGTGATAGAGTTGAAGTAAAAATAGAGGAAAAGATTTAGAATTAGATCTCATGCTGTATTTTTATTGTAAATGCAACATTAATTGCAGTAAAATATATCACATTATGTTTGAGTTTTATTTTTGTTTTAGTTATGTTTGTTTATTATTTGTTTTAATTTTTAAATTTATTTTCGAGCATGTGAGTAGGGGAGATGGGGGCAAGGGGGCGGGGAGAGAATCTTAAGCAGGCTCCATGCTCAGTGGGGGGCCCAGTATGGGGCTCGATCCATGACCCTGGAGTTGTGACCTGAGCCAGAATCAAGAGTTGGATGCTCAACCGACTGAGCTACCCAGGTGCCCCTAGTTGTTATGAATTTGATTTGGTTTTAGTTGTACAAATATATAAGCACAAGGAATTTACATTTAGATTTATGCTTAGTACAAATTAAATTACCTTATAATTAAAATAATTTTTAATAAACTAAAGGTCCATGAGATTTTTGGTTTTTTTTAAGACTTGAGAAGGAGACTTAACAGTTCTCATGTTTCAGATACTTTTCTAGGTGAGGAAATTGGGAATGCAGTGATCGTCATGTTTCCAAAGTCTTTTTAGGCAGACCATGCTTCCCAGTAAGATACTGTTTTCACACATCACACCGCCGACCAGGTTAAAAAAAAAAACACCTTAATTTCCTGGTGTGGACAGTGAAACTGAGCAGTGATTTTATGCATGAATATCTTGTTTCAAGCTTTTGTTTGTTTTTCATTGTTTCTCCTTTCCTTCTCATATTTCCTTTTCATATTCTCTTCTTTTTGCTTTTTCTGCTTTTCTGCCTTGGTCTCCCTTGAACCTTGTCTCATTTTGTTTTTAAAAAGTATTCTCCTAAAAATAAAATAATTGTAAAATAATCATAATGTTAGAAAACTTGGAATAAAGTATTAAAAAAATTAAGATGATCAGCAGTCTTCTTGCCCAACTATATTCCTATCTAGTAACAGTGGCTAATACTATTAATGTTTAAGTATTTCCTTCCAATCTTTTTTTAATTAAAGGAAGACTTTCACTTTTTCTATTGCATATATTTTGAAAGTAGTTTGAATAATATTGCATGCCCTTTTTTATGCCCTGAATTTTTTCACTTAGGATTATAATCACTTCTTTACAAGATTTTTTGAAAGATTTTTTAAGATTTTAATCTATATCCAGCAGGGGGTTCAAACCCACAGTCCTGAGTAAAGAGTTGCATACTCCACCAACCACACCAGACAGGCACCCTGATAGTCCCTTTCTTTATCTTTTTCTTCTTGTTTTTTTTTAATTTTTAAAATGTTTTTATTTATTTTTGGGAGACAGAGTGTAAGTAGGAGAGGGGCAGAGAGAGAGGGAGACACAGAATCTGAAGCAGATTCTAGGTTCCGAGCCATCAGCACAGAGCCTGATGCGGGGCTCAAACTCACAAATCCTAATCATGACCTGAGCTGAACCAACTGAGCCACCCGGGTGCCCCTGTCACTTTCTTAATATAAGTAGCTTTGTAACGTTTTGTCTTATGGAGGGACGTTTATACTGGTTGATACTTCTATTTTACAATCAGCATTACTTTCTCCTCATGTATATTTAGGCATTTTTGGAGTTCTTTTTCTTTTAAAAAGGGAGGATCTTTATTCTTATAAGTGATTTTGGGAAACTACAGAATATACAAAAGAAAGAAAATGCATGCCCTTATCCATTGTACCCCCACCTTCCCCAGAAATACCTGTTGTTAAGTTTGGTGTATATTTTTCTAGCTTTTAAACATCCATAGGCTCATTTTATACTATTTTGTAGATTATGTATTTATCCATATATAACTAACATTTATTTTCAGTGCCTTTCTTACTCCCAGCTCTTAAGTCTGTCTTCCTTTACCTCTCCCCTAAAATCAGTCCCTCTGAGTCTGTTTCTCACTTTACAAGTGCTCTTTGTATGCTGTCCCTAATGTTTGTCTTTTGTTCTGTTAAGGTTTCTCCAGAATTTATTAATATCTTAATTTTACTAGGTAATCTTGATGTCCTTCTGATCTTTACGTTCCGTCTCAGAATTTCCTTTATTGTCCGTGCTTCTCATCCAACATATTTTTCTGAAATGTTAATCCTATTTAAAGGGAAAACATGGGCACCTGGGTGACTCAGTCGGTTAAGTGCCCACTCTTGGTTTCGGCGCAAGTCATGATCTCACGGTTTCTTGAGTTCGAGCCCTGCATCCGGCTCGGTGCTGACAGTGCAGAGCTTGCTTGGGATTCTCTCCCTCTTTCTCTGCCCCTCCCCTGCTTGCTCTGTCTTTCTCTCAAAATAAATAAATCAGTTTAAAAAGAATAAAGGGAAAACATTTGTGGGTTTTTTTCCTTCCATGTTATCCTTGTTTCCTTTCCTTTTTATGCTTTTGTTTTACTATTGCATTAGTAGAAGAATTATGCCTAGTACTTTGGTAATTCCTCAAACTAAACTATGTGCAATAACGGTTGCTTTGGTTCCTTCCTTAGTATAGATATGCCCTCTTAACTTGATTCAAGTGCAGCTCTTAGAAGCAAAGTGTTTTGGCAGTCATGGGAACTTTGTTCCTTTGTTCTAAGTTGTTATTCTTGTCATTTTTCATTGTTTTAAAATTGCTGTTATCAATTCTAAATGTATTTTCTTTCCATTTGCCGCTAGTAGACTAAAAGGCAAATTCCCTTGCATTTTAAGGGATTGAAATCTGTAGTCTGAGTTCTGAAATCTGAATTCCAATCATGTTTTAACCACGTGACCAGGAAAATAAAAACAAGCTGTGACTTGGACACTTTGTTGTCTGGCTTTTTTAATTAGATATTTACTGTTCTTATGCACTTGTACATAATTTCCAGAGGTGTACCGTGTTTTTTCCATTATGACCTGCTCTGCTGTATTTTCACGTGAGTTTAGGTGCAAGCCATACCTATCCTAAAGGAGCCTGTACTTTGTATCTTTCCAGATAGAGAGACTTTTACATTTATTTATTTATTATTAAAAAAAATTTTTTTTTTTTAACTTTTATTTATTTTTGAGAGACAAAACAAGCAGGGGCAGAGCAGAGAGAAAGGGAGACACAGCATCCGAAGCAGGCTCCAGGCTCTTAGCTGTCAGCACAGAACCCGACGCGGGGCTTGAACCCACAAACCACAAGATCATGACCTGAGCTGAGGTCAGTTGCTTAACTGACTGAGCCACCCAGGCGCCCCTACATTTATTTTTTTATGTGTGCCTGACATGGCCCTTCCAGAGTGACCTAAGATCCATTGTTCAGTGTTTCTTACTCAAAAGGAGTTTAAAGCACAGTTTTATACTTTATACTCTGGGTTGCATCTTGACCGTCTCCTCAGTGGTCTCAGCAGGGGATACCTTTGACATCTCGTAGCACCGTCAACTACTTCTCTTGAGAAGAGTTGGCCAGACATAGAGGCAGTAAAGGAAAGCAAAATGTTAGATAGACTTTCTAAGTTACCAGTGTAGGCAACCAATAAGGAATAGCCTGAGCTATTGTGATTCACTTGGAGAAAACACAGCAAAGACCAAACCACTCAACATCTCTTTTGTTACACATATTTTTCTTATATGATAATGGATCTCATTTCTCCCATTTTGTTTTTCTTAGCTACAAACAGAGCTTTCGCTCTTTGCTGTTTCTCTTTTGTCAACTGCACTTCTTTTAAGAATTATGTAGTTACCGACTCAGTGTTGAAAGTGGTGGAATTTCAGAAGGTATGAAAGTATTACATATCTTGCCAGGAAAGGAGTGAGTAGTGTCCTGGTGGTTAAGAGTTTAAACTTTACGTTCAAATCCTAACTCTGCTATTTCCTAGCCTTTCACTAGTTTCTTAGTTTGTAATATGATAATACTTACTACAAAACAAACATTCAGTAAGTCTCTGTTAACTGCTATTCCCAGTGCCACTTGAATCAGATACCTGTAATTGTGATGTTTGCAGTTTTGTGTGTCAGTCATTCAGAAGTTAAATGGCACACTCCGTTTTTCCTTCTCTTGACTACCTGGTCCAGGTAGAGCCTGTTCACTTAGGGAGATCTATCTATCTATCTTCCTTTCTTTCTTTCCTTCTTTCTTTCCTTCTTTCTTTCCTTCTTTCTTTCCTTCTTTCCTTCCTTCTTTCCTTCCTTCTTTCCTTCCTTCTTTCCTTCTTTCCTTCTTTCCTTCTTCTTTCCTTCTTTCCTTCTTCCCTTCTTCCCTTCTTTCCTTCTTCCAAGAAAGATGTGGCTCTAGATAAGTGTTTCTTTCAAGATCAGTAAATGGACAGAGACAAAGAATACAAGCTTTGATTTGTACCAGGTGTATCTGTTGGAAGAACTTCAGATGGGCTCTTTTTTAGGAGATGGTGAAGCATTGGGGGATCTAAAGTGAGGGGAGAGAGCATCATAAAATCAAGATCACTGTCCCTAATAGGCTCTGTGTCCTTGGGTATTAATGAATGGTAACATTTAATGAATACCAGTGTGCTCAGCTCTGTGCTGATTGCTTTATGGGAATTATTTAATACACAGCCCTTTGAGATTGTTACCATCATCTCCATTTTAAAGAGGAGGGAACAGAATAACTTGTCTGAAGTCATATAGCTAGTAAGTGCTCTTTCTGGCAGTCTGACCTTAACTTCCTGTGGTCTTAGTCACTGTAATATACTGTGCTTGCAAAAACTACCGTTTATGGAGTGCTTACCGTGGGTCAGGCACTCAGTTGGGTGTTGCTTTTATGTTCATCATCTAATCTCATTCTTCTAACAGTTCTGAGAGGAAAAAATAGCAGCCTTTAAGTGAAGTAGATCATCATGGATTACTCAAACTTCTCATCTGTAGAGACGAATAGCATCTTTCAAATGTTTTCAAATGGTTTTCTTGACTGTGACATACAGAAAGAAAGAAATGTGATTTGACCTAGCAAAAAGTTGTACGCAAATACACCGGAAATAAATTTTCAGGAAGTGTAATTTAGCCTTTATGCACTCATACTTCTAATTCTGTATAATTAAAAAATAAATAGGGCTGTGAACCACTAAATTGATATTACCACTTCTTACTGGATTGTGACCTACAGTTTGAAAACATTCCTTGAGAGACTAAAGATTGCTAATATTCTTCTAGTTTCAGTGTTCTGTAATCTATAATCCTAGGTTTATCAGAATTATAGAACATATGTATAATCTAACCCTGTGGATGAGGCATAATTTCTTATATTACCTGCAAATAGATATCTAGTATAGGCATAGCTTGGTTGGGTTCCAGGTCACTACAGTGAAGTAAGTCATGATTTTCTTTGGTTTCCCAGTGCATATAAAGTTATGTTTACACTGTATTGTAGTCTGTTAAGTGCGTAATAGCATTATGTCTAAAAAAAAAATGATGTATATCTTAACTAAAAAATACTTTATTGCTAAAATGTTAACCATCATCTGAGCTTTCAGTGATTTATAATATTTTTGCTGGTTATGCCTTGATGATTCATGGCTGCTGACTGGTCAGGGTGATGGTTGCTGAAGGTTGGGCTGGCTGTGGCAATTTCTTAAAATAAGACAACAAAAGGGGCACGTGGATGGCTCAGTTGGTAGAGCATGTGACTCTTGATCTTGGGGTTGTGAGTTTGAGCCCCATACTGGGGAGTGGAGTTTGCTTAAAAAAAAAAAAACAAAAAAAAACAGTGAAGTTGGTCACATGCATTGACTCTTCCTTTCACAGTTTTTGTGTAGCATGCAGTGAATGCTGTTTGGTAGCATTTTACCCACAGTAGGACGTTTTTCCAGAACTGGAGTCAATCCTCTCAAACCCTACTGCTGTTTTATAAACTAAGTTCCTATAATATTCTAAATCCTTTGTTGTCATTTCAGCAGTCTGCACCATCTCAAGAACACATTCTTTGCTCCTCCATAAGACGCAAATCCTCATCCACTCAAGTTTTATCATGAGATTGCAGCAATTCAGTCACATCTTCAGGCTTTACATCTAGTTCTTTTCCTGTTTCCGCCACATCTGTAGTTACTGTTTCCACTGAAGTCTTGAACCCTCCAAGTCAGCCGTGAGGGTTGGAATCAGCTTCTTCAAGCTCCTGTTGATGTTTTGAGCTGTTCCCATGATAACGTTTTAGAATCGTGAATTCTTTCTAGAAGGTTTTCCAGATCCATCAGAGGAATCGCTATGGCAGCTATAGCCTTACAGAATGTATTTCTTGAGTAATAAGACTTGAAAGTTGAAATTCCTCTTGATCCATGGGTTGTAGAATGGATGTTGTGTTAGCAGGCATGAAAACAACATTAACCTTGTATATCTTCATCAGAGCTCTTGAGTGAACAGCTGCTTTGTGAATGAGCAGTAAGATTTTGAAAGGAATCTTTTTTTCTGAGCAGTAGGTCTCAATAGTGGGCTTAAAATTATTTAGTAAACCATGTTACGGACAGATGTGCCATTGTACAGGCTTTGCTCCATTTATAAAGCATAAGCAGAGTAGATTTAGCATAATTCTAGAAATTTTGAGACGGTAAATGAGAATTGGCTTCAACTTAAATTACCAGCTGCATCGGCCCTTAACAAGAAAATTGGCCTGTCATTTGAAGCTTTGAAGCCAGGCATTGACTTTTCTCTCTAGCTCTGAAGCCCTAGATGGCTCCTTCTTTCAATATAAAGGCTGTTTCATCTACATTGAAAATCTGTTGTTTAGTGTAGCCACCTTCATTAAATATCTTAGCTATGTCTTCTGGATAACTTATTATAGCTTCTACATTAACATTTGCTGCTGTGCTTTGTGCTTTATATTATGGAGACATTTCTTTCCTTAAATCTCCTGACCCAACTTTTGCTAGTTTTTTCCTGCACTTTCCTTACTTCTCTCAGCCTTAATGGAATTGAAGATAGGATAGGGCCTTGCTCTAGATTAGGCTTTGGCTTGAGATAGTGTTGTGGTGGTGTTTGATCTTCTATCCAGACCACTAAAACTTTCTCCATATGAGCAATTAGGCTGTTTGGCTTTCTTACCATTCATGTGTTCACTGGAGTAGTACTTTTTTTTTTTTTTTAAACATTCATTTTTGAGAGAGAGAGAGAGAGACAGAGCATGAGTGGGGGAGGGGCAGAGAGAGAGGGAGACAGAATCCAAAGCAGGCTTCAGGCTCCGAGCTGTCAGCACAGGGCCCCACGGGGGCTCAAACTCAAGGAGTGGGAGATCATGACCTGAGCTGAAGTCGGATGTTCAACTGACTGAGCCACCCAGGTGCCCCTGGAGTAGTAGTTTTATGTCCTTCAAGAACTTTCCTTTGAATTCCTTTTTTTTTTTTTTTTTTAATGTTTTATTTTTGAGAGAGAGCAAGCATGAGCAGGGGAGGGGCAGAGAGAGAGAGAGAGAAAGAGAGAGAGAGACGGAGGGAGGGAGGGAGACAGGGAGACAGAGGGTCAAAGTGGGCTCTGTACTGATAGCAGTGAGCCCGATGCAGGGCTTGAACTCACGAACCCTCAGATCACGACTGCGTTGGACTCTCAACGCATTGAGCCACCTAGCCACTTCTCCTTTGCATTCCTAATTGGGCTCTTTGGTGCAAGACACATAGCTTTTGGCTTGTCTTGGCTTTTGACATACTTCCTTGCTAAGCTGAATCACTTCTTTGATTTTAAGAGTGAGATATGCAACTTTTACTTTCACTTGAACACTTAAAGGCCACTGTAGGTTTGTTAAATGGCCTGATTTCAGTATCGTGTCTCAGGGAATAGGGAAGTCTGAGGAGAGGGAGAGAGTAATGGGCCAGTTAGTGGAGCAGTCAGAACATACATATTAAGTTCATTATTTTATATGGGTGTGGTTCATGACACTCCAAAATAATTATAACATTGAAGACCACTGCTTACAGATCACCATAATAAATACAATAGTAATGAAAAAGTTTGAAATGTTGTGAGAATTACCAAAAATGTGATAGTTATGAAGTGACAAATGCTGTTGGAAAGATGGTGCTGATAGACTTGTTTGATTCAGTTATCCCAAACCTTCACTTTGTAAAAACAACAGCTACAACAAAAAAACCCAAATGTAGTATTTGTGAAGCACAGTAGAATGAATTATGTGTGTACTTGTTTTAAACATCTCTAATACTCAGTATTTAACACTGTACAGTTTGTCTAGAAAATATAGACTGATACATGTAACATAGACATTTTGTAAGTTGATGTTTTAGATATAGGTGGGACATAGGTTTTCTATATGTGTATATTAATGTCTGGGCAATACATGCCTTTTTACAAAATTTACCAATTGGCTGCAGGTAAGACTTGATATGAGAGATTAGTGAAGTTTTAGTTACCACGTTAATGGGAAGAAGGAAATCTAAACACACTGAAATTTGAGATCTAAAATAGTAAGTTTTAAAAACTTAATGTATAGTGAAGTTATAGAGAGAAACATGAGTTGTTACATTTGATCATGTGCATACTAAGATTTTCCTTGAGAAATTGGGTATCAAATTGTATTTTTAATACATAATAGAAACTGGACTGTTCCATTTATATAGATCTTTATAACACTATGTTATAGCTTAATAAAAATCATAAAAATTTGACAGGCTTGTTAAAATACCCAATAATTTGTAAACATAGCGACCCATGTTTTAATTTTAGGATGCAGTAAAAGACAATATGCTATATCACTCTAGTATTAAACTACTTATAATCTCTGTGTTATTATTTTCCTTTAGGTTGGATGGAGTACTGCTCGTGATTATTACACATTTTTATGGTCTCCTATGCCTGAACATTACATAGAAGGATCAACAGTTAATTGTGTATTAGCATTTCAAGGTAAGAACCGAAAACTGCAGAACTTGATGAAATTAAATGTTTTAATTTAATTTTTATGCCATTAAAAATGTTGTTCTCCATTGTAATGGTCTACTTAGGCATGTCCAACATACCAAAGTTGAATTAATTAGTGTCTTTGTTTAGCAAAAGTCATAAGAATATAAATATGAGTGTAGGATACATATTTTATCTAGGCATTTAAAAGGATTTTTATTTTTGCTTGGGGCACCTGGGTGGCTCAGTCGGTTAAGTGTCAGACTTCGGCTCAGGTCTTGATCTTGTAGTTTGTACTGCACATTGGGCTCGCTGCTGTCAGTGCAGAGCCTGCTTCGGATCCTGTGTGCCCCTCTCTCTGCCGCTCCTGCTTGTGCTCTCTCAAATATAAACATTTGTTTTTAAAGTTTTTTTGCTTATTTTTCATTGAAGAGTGAGTTTCTTTCCAGAGCCCAATGTGGGGCTCGATCTCACAAACTGAGATCATGACCTGAGCCGAAAACAAGAGTTGAATGCTCAAAGTTCAGTCATTTTTAATGTGATTAATTTTCTTCAGTTAACTTAATGAATTTGTTACAGTGACTAATGATTTCACTGGTAGTTTACCATGAAGTTAAAAGGCAGTAAATAAAGAGAAAAGTATCCAGTTAGTTAAGAGCATTTTCATGGGAGCTAAGCATAAATGCAGTTGTTTTCCAAGCTTTTAAAAATTCATCAGGTGAAATATTACTTTGAAATTCAGAAATAAAAGCTTCTGCCTGCCTAAAACTCATTTGTTATATAAAGTCAAGATAGTCATGAAAAACTTAGTCATAGAGTATTAGAGCTAGAAGAGATTTTAAGCACAATCCAAAATGACCTTGCTCATTTTGTGAATGAGTCATGAGAATCTTGAAATG
This sequence comes from Panthera tigris, assembly GCF_018350195.1. Classification (NCBI taxonomy): domain Eukaryota; kingdom Metazoa; phylum Chordata; class Mammalia; order Carnivora; family Felidae; genus Panthera; species Panthera tigris. The sequence goes on from NC_056661.1 coordinate 118,324,762, forward strand.
CAAAACTCAAAACAACTAACACAAATATATAAATGTAATTCTTTGCCCAAATGAACTCTTGTTGTAATTCAACTGATTGCTTTCCTATTTTCAATGTTATTAACCTAATGAGAGATTTTTCTAGAAAGCTTTAAATTGCAGCTCTGAATAACTACATCTGGTATCTCAAACAACATTTGAACCATTTCTTAGTGGATTACTTTTGTGTGATTTATCATACCTTGAGTATCTAGTTTGTAGAATTTTTAAGTTTATTTATTTTGAGAGAGAGAGACACAGCGTGGGTGGTGGAGAGGGAGAGAAAACTTTGAACAGGTCCATGCCTTTTTTTTTTATGTTTATTTTGAGAGACAGTATGTGCACGCACATGTGCACAAGTGGGGGAAGGGGCAGAGACAGGGAGAGAGAGAATTCCAAGCAGGCTCCATGTTGCCAGCAGAGAGCCTGATGTGGGGCTTGATCATTCGAGCCATGAGATCATGACCTGAGCCAAAACCGAGAGTCGGACGCCTAACCGACTGAGCCATCTAGGTGCCTCTGGTTGATAGAATTTCTAATGTCACGATACTAGAGCCGATTAGTCAGACTATATATGTTTTTTCTATTTAAACTTTTTATGTAAGTCTCTTGGCCATTTGCAAAGTTACTCAGCCATGGCTTAATAAATTTGGTTGTATATACTAGGAGGGTGGGGTTTTTAAAAGCTTTTAAAAATATATTGCTAGAGCTACCCTTATATTACTCTTTTTTAAACTATATATTTTGAAATAATTTTGGATGTAAAGTTGCAAAAATAGTACACAGAATTTCTGTATACCCATTGTCCAGCTTCCGTTAATGTTAACATCTTACATAGTACATTTATTTAAAAAATTAGGAATTTAACATTGGTGCACTGCTAGTGACTAAAGTATAAACCTTATTTAAATTTTATTGTTTCCAGTAGTGTTCTTTTTCCTGTTCCTGGATCCGATCCAAAATTCCACATTACATTTAATTGTCCTATCTTCTTATCTCCTCCAATCTGTGACAGTTCCTCATTCTGTCCTCTTTCATGACTTTTACAATCTTATTTTTTATTTTATTAAAACTTTTTTTTTTTTTTAAGAAAAAAAATTTTTTTTAAACGTTTATTTATTTTTGAGACACAGACAGAGCATGAATGGGGGAGGGTCAGAGAGAGGGAGACACAAAATCTGAAACAGGCTCCAGGCTCTGAGCTGTCAGCACAGAGCCCGACGTGGGGCTCGAACTCACGGAGTGCGAGATCACGCCCTGAGCCGAAGTCGGACACTTAACCGACTGAGCCACCCAGGCGCCCCACATTTTTTAAGTTTTTTAAAATTTATTTTGAGATAGTGTGCACAAGTGGGGGAGGGGAGAGAGAGAATCCCAAGTAAGCTCCGCACTGTCAGTGCAGAGCCTAATGTGGAGCTGGAACTCATGAACCGTGAGATCCTGACCTGAGCTAAAATCAAGAGTAGGTCACGAACTGACGGAGCCACCCAGGCACTTCTGTGTGGTGGTGTTTTTTCATGATTAGATTAATGGTATACATTTTTAGGAAGAATATCGTACAAGTGCTGTTTTATAGTCACTCTTCAGTGCGTTGTATCAGGGAGTACTTGATGTTCCTCTCTCATTCCTGGTGATGTTAATCTTTTTTTTAATTAAAAAAAAAGAATTTTTTTTAAAAACGTTTATTCATTTTAGAGAGAGAGAGGGAGACTCAGAATCTGAAGCAGGCTCCAGGCTCTGAGCTGTCAGCACACAGCCTGATGCGGGACTCAAACTCACGAGCCTTGAGATCATGAGCTGAAGTTGGATGATTAACTGACTGAGCCACCCAGGTGGCCCTGGTGTTGTTAATCTTGATCACTTGGTATCTGCTGGGTTTCTCTACTGTAAAGTTAGTATTTTTCCTTTTGTAATTAATGAATACTATGGGGGAGTTAGTTTGAGACTAAGGAAATACCTTGTTTTTCCTCAAATTTTCACCCTCTAATTTTAGTATCTATCAGTAAGATCTTGCCTATAACAATTAAATTTTTTTTTTTCATGTGCGTTTATGTTTTTGAGAGAGAGAGAGAGAGTGAGAGTGAGTGTGTTCAAGCAGGGGAGGGGCAGAGAGAGAATTTTCAAGCAGACTCTGCGCTGTCAGCTGAGACAGCCGGATGCAGGGCTCGAACCCACAAACCGTGAGACCATGACATGAGCTGGAACCAAGAGTCTGGCACTTAACCAACTGAGCCACCCAGGAGTCACTAGCTTGCAACAATTTTTATTGTTGTGTTTCACTAATGGTGCTTTTCTATGCTCATTCCTTGGACATTTACTAGTTGGAATTACTATGTTGAGTAGTTGTCTCTTTCCCCATAAACTCATAGGTATTTATTTTTTTCTATGGAATAAAATCGAATACTATCCTTTTTTGTTGTGCAAATTATTCTAGCTTTCTTTGGCCATTGGGAGCTCCCATCAGGTGGGCTCCTGTGTTTTTTGACATTCCCTCCACCTCCTGCCACTTTGAATTCTTTTTTGGGAACTTCTTTCTTGCAAGCACCACAAGTTGTCCCAGGCTTTTCTTGTATTTTCTCTGATCCTCTCTCTTTTTGCTTAGGAATAAAGTTAAATATTTTTTAAAGAAGGAAATCAAGTGAAGTAGATATAATAATAAGGTTGAAAATTTCAAGTTATGAAAGAATAGATGTAGTGGTTACAAATTTCTGGGTAGTTATGAATATTCAAGATAAGGTGAATGTATTGATCTTTGTGTAGTCATTTCACCACCACTGAATGCTTCCTTCTTATAAAGTCATTGTGGGGGATGCTAGAATTTTTATATATATTATATATTTGCCCTCAGTATTTCTGAGTTCTTGATAGGATATAAAGCAAGGTAATTGAAAGTACTATGGAGTGTGGTAGGTATGTATGTATTTTAACTGTAAAAAATACTGGGAGCTTTGGAGAAGAAGAGGTGAAGTTTAATTTTGAGCAGGGATAATCCAGCAAATCTTAAAAGGGGGTAACAGTTGAGACGAAGGAAGAAGGAACAAATATCAAACATATTCATCAGATAATGGGCTAGATGGTGTAAATATGTTATAGATTGTAATTCTGAGGTAGATGGCTTCATAGCTGTTTTACAGATAAGAAACTGGGGCTCAGGGAGGTTGAGTTACAATGGCTAGTAGTACAGCTGAATAAAGCTGTGTGATTCCAAAGGTTATTTTTTATTCTGCAAAAGTGGACTTCATCTTCCTTTCTTTTATACAATTCATGTACAGCACATTCCTTCCGTTCAATATCTTTCTTTTCATGGAATGAATGTCAAATTTGAGGGAAGATTTCTTTATATGATATATTCCCACCCGCAACCTAAACAGAGTCAGGAATGAGCAGAGATGGCAAGGTGTGTTAAATGGGGGAAAAAACCCCGTTAATTTCATAATAGGAAAGTTAATCAATTTTTTTATTAATTTTCTTTTAGGATATTACCTTCCAAATGATGATGGAGAATTTTATCAGTTCTGTTATGTTACCCATAAGGGTGAAATTCGTGGAGCAAGTACACCTTTCCAGTTTCGGGCTTCGTCTCCAGTTGAAGAGTTACTTACTATGGAAGATGAAGGAAATTCTGACATGTTGGTGGTGACCACAAAAGCTGGTCTTCTTGAGGTTAGTACCAACAGTGAGCTAGTGATTTATAGATAATTTAAGAACAGGGCTCATGTTGGCATTTAAAGAATTTAAAAGAATAACCTGAAAATCAAATGGTTTTTAACTAAAATAATAAACTTAGAGTGTTGTTTTTGGAATACTTTAAAAATCTTCCTGTCAGCTATTGATTTCACTGTGGAAGGGTGAATCAGGGAATATCCCTGTCTCTTAGTTTAGGTTGAGCATTTTTAGAATGATTTCCGTGTTCATTTTATCAAGTAAATAGCCTGGATTAACCATAATTTAAAGAGAGAAGGTGAAAGCCTTCTTACATTCTTTTAATTGACTATTTGGGAGTCATCGCATTGGCTCTAATAGAAATTTACTGTGCAGATGGTCTAATGTCTTACGTCTTAAATTTTAGTAATTATTGAAGGAGAAAATAGAACAACATTCTTATTTTAAGATATTTTTCAGTATCTTTAAAATCTAAGAAACTAGAATGTTACATTTGAATTTCTGAAAAACGGCTTATTTAGTTGGTTCGCTATGTATTTTTGGTTAATTTACATTCATGTTTCATCCAGCAGGTCATTGCTTTTTCTTTATAGTCAGGTGGATTTTTAAAGTTTATTTTGAGAGAGAGAGAGAAAGACCACATGAGGGAGGGGGAAGAAAGAGAATCTGAAGCAGGCTCTGAACTGTCAGCGCAGAGTCTGACATGGGGCTTGAACCCACAAATGGTGAGATCATGAGCTGAACTGAAACCAAGAGTCAGTCGCTTAACCAACTGAGCCACCCGAGTGCCCCAGATGGATATTTTTTATATGTAAATATTTTATGCCTTTGATTTTATTTTATTGATTTTATATCCTTATCTTCAAAAATTGAGGCTAGAGAAAAAACACAACAGGTCATAGATACAATACTTTCATTAGAGAGTCAAACTGGAGGAACCATTTTTTATTGTGAATTCTTCATATCTTCCCTTTCCCTTCCAGAAATTCCTTTCTTATCTTAAATAAAGAAATGTAACTTTTATAGGGTGACTGAAACATTTTGTGGTGACAGCCGCCTGATGATCAAGGTTTTTAGCCTGATATTTGAATGCTAGTCAAAGATGCTGAAACAAGCCCAGCTCTTAAAAAGAATGCAGTTAGTGTTTATATTGCAGCTTTTTGAATACTTGTTAGACCACCCTGATTTCAGGATGTCCAGCAGAAAAACAGACATTCAGGCATCGGTGTCTCTCTTATGTTCCTTCTCTAAGTTAATTGGGATGTTGCACAATTTATTCCACTTCTTCCTACTCATAAGGGGTACTTGATAAAGAAAATTGAAATTTATGTCTCTTAAATGCTGAGATAAAATATTTTTATATCTGACCCAATTTTTTTGATAAATATTTTAAATTTCCACATTCATCAAAATCTTTAATGGTTTTATCTAAAACTACACAAAAATAGTACAAATATATGAGATATTATTTGTGGCACTGTTGACATTGAAGGGTTATGTCTTGTGTTAATTTAACAGGTGAACCTTGATTGAATTTTCGATTTTTTAAAAAAATAGGTCATAGTTATGTATCTTCCATTATTCCCAAAATATCTATCTATTGGATGTTATAAAATTATTAATTTTCTTATTTATGATAGTGGTAGTTGAAAAGGAGACTGTCTTTAGGAGATGCTTGCTCTGAGTACTTAGGGGTGAAATGTCTGCAATTTCAAATGGTTGTAACAAAAAACAAAAACATAAGCAAGTGATAAAGGGAGATGGAGTTAAACATGGTGAAATATTAATAATCAGTGAATTTAGGTGATGGGTGTCAGTTATAAAATTTTCACTATTTTGTGTGCTTGGAAGATTTCAGATACATAATTGGAGGCAGGAATTAGACTTGTATACATTTTTATCTAATTTGAATTCCTTTTTAAAATTTCTATTTAACATTCAGTAAACTCTTCAAAAAGTATATGCCAGTTAAATGTATCACTGGGAAAATTGGTTCTTTCATAATGTTTCTGTTGCACCATGTCAAGATATGTTTTCACTTTTAAGCTGCCAGAAAATTTAGAGCCAAAAATTGGTTTTCAGAATATAAGGTATAAAGGAAGTTTAGTGAATAAATAAACTTTTCTTTTTTGAGGGCATTTGATTGCTGTTATTTTCATTTGGTCTGATGGAAGAGGTAGAAGGGTCATTCTAAAAATTTGCTGCTCTTCCAACTTTCACAAGACCCATTTTAGAGTTTAATCAGTTTGATTCCGTGACCCTGGAGAAACAATTTAGTGTACCAGGAGAAAACTTTATTTTAGCTAAATGTATGATGCCTCCTTTGCAAAATTTTCCCTCTGAGTCTTCATTATTCCCATTTGAATCAAAGACTGTTGTAAGAGAAAAGTTAACTATTTTATTTACTACTATTTTAGGTCCTTTAATTAGTAATTTTAGAATATTGGAGGTTTTGCTGAATTGAGTTACTGTTAGTGTGCCCCCCAAAATCAATTATGTAATTTATTGTTACAATCTGCATTTTTGTCCTAAAATTTGCAGTTTTTTAAAGTTTGTTTTAATTTAGCTAAATAGAGCAGCTGCTATTCCTTAGTACCAAAAGTTTTAAGAGTAATGCCATAGGTGATGGTCTTCTATAACACACAAGGGAGTTCTTAGTACATTCAAAGATCTCTCCTAGCTTTACATTTAAGAAGAGTTATGGAATATATATGATTTCACTCATGTAGAACTTGAGAAACTCAACAGATGAACATAGAGGAAGGGAAGGAAAAATAAGATAAAAACAGAGGGAGGTAAACCATAAAGAGACACTTAAATACAGAGAACAAACTGAGGGTTGCTGGTTAGGGGGGTGGGTGGGTTAAATGGGTGATGGACATTAAGGAGGGCACCTTTTGGGGGATGAGCACTGTGTGTCATATAAGATGAATCACTGGGTTCTACTAAAGCTAAGACTGTACTGTATGTTAACTAACTTGAATTTAAATAAAAAAAAAAGTGGTATACATTTTCTTCTTGATAAATACTCAAGAAAAACCCAGAATTAAGTCACTTGGAAAACTTAATATGCCCTGTTTTTGGTACTAATTTGAAAATTGATTAGCAGGCAACTTCATAATAAAGTTTATTGATTTTATACCTTTTAATGTTTCCTTTTTTGCCCAAAGAAGGTTTAAATTTGATTTGAGTTTTTATTTAACATGTATGATTCATGAAGTAAATCGTATGTAAAAGTTCTTTTTGTGCATTTCTTTACTATTTTTTTGAGATGGAAAACTAATCACATTTTAGGATTATAAAAAATCAATGTGAGTTTTTTGTTTTATAGTTGAAAATTGAGAAAACCATGAAAGAAAAAGAAGAACTATTAAAGTTAATTGCTGTCCTGGAAAAAGATACAACACAGCTTCGAGAACAAGTTGGAAGAATGGAAAGAGAGCTTAACCATGAGAAAGAGAGATGTGACCAGCTGCAAGCAGAGCATAAGGTTAGTTGTGTTTTATGTCACCGTTTGGAGTTGATAGTGTATTGCTTGAAACTCCACTTTTTCAAGAACTTAAACCAGTTAAAGTGGATAAAAACTACCTGTTTAAAAAAAAAAAAAAAAACCCAGCATTTAGATATATACTTAGAGGAGAATAGGTCTGTTCCTGTCAGTTTTCTTCCACAGCTTCTTTTATGTTATAAATGTTTAAAATACTGTTAGCTTTTTTTGGTACCAGACTTGATGAGGTGGTTCCTGACAACTGTTTTTTTGTTTTTTAAGTTTATTCATTTATTATTTCTGAGAGAGCACACAAGCAGGGAAGGGACAGAGAGAGAGAGGGAGACACAGAATCTGAAGCAGGCTCCGGGATCTGAGCTGTCAGCACAGAGTGCCCATGTGGGGCTCAAACTCATGAACTTGAGATCATGACCTGAGCTGCAGTTGGTTACCGACTGAGCGACCCAGGCACCCCACTGTGTTTTTTGTTTTTTTTTTTTAATGTTTATTTTGACAGAGAAAGAGAGCATGTGAGTAGGGAGAGGGGGAGAGAGAATCCCCAGGCTCAGTGTAGAGCTTGACGTGGGGTTCAGTCCCACCTGCACGGGGTTGCAACCTGAACTGAGATCAAGAGTTGGATGCTTAACCAACTGAGCCACCCAGGTGCCCCAACTGACAACTGTTTCTATATGATTTATATCTAGTTGTAAAATAATTGATCAGTATTTGGTGGGGGAGGGTGGTTGGAAATATAATTAGGAGTGATAAATGCTGATTAAGGGGAGAATAGAACAAAATAGTTAAAGTTACTTTTCCAAAAAGTGGAATTCAATGAAATAAAATGTAGTATTCGGCAAAATTTTGAAATCTTTGATGTGAGCAATGCTATAAATTATCCTAAAAAAAAAAAAAAACCACATAATTAAAATTGGCACAATATCTTGAGGTAAGAAAAAGAAGTATAAGTATAAAACAGTGTAGTTTCATTAGAGATGCAAATGGATTTAATTTAGGGTGACTCAGTTGTGCTCAGCTGAGCATTTGACTCTTGATTTCAGCTCAGGTCACGATCTCAAGGTTCGTGAGTTCGAGCCTCACATTGGGCTCTGTGCTGACAGTGTGGAGCCTGCTTGGAATTCTCTCTCTCCCCTCTCTGCTCACTCTTTGTCTTTCTGTCTCTCAAAATAAACATTAAAAAAAAATGATGTAACTTAATAGTTGAAAATAAAAAGCAATCACCTGGTCATTGACCTGTTATTTTCATAAGAAAAGTAATTGGTTAGTTTTTCAAACACAGACTGCGATGATACATATCACAATCTCACAACTGGTTGGATATTCTTATGTCTTTTGACATGATTGACCCTAAAGATGGGATGTGTTCCATTCTCTTGTCCAACAAGGCCTAGAGCAGTTAATTATTACTTGAACCACTGGTACAATGATTTTCAATAATTTTTATACTCCAGTAGAGTAGTTGTAAATTGCACACCTGAACAGAGATGATACAGAAATAGGGCTTAAATTCTGAAAAACTTTCTCTTGACTTGTAGTTGTTTGAAGAGTGTTCTTTTGAGTTAGAGGGTGACCTATCAAACAATGTGTACAATTCTAACTCTTCCTTGAGACATCTGTAATGTCTCTGTTATTACCATTTGCCTTTTTAGTTTAAAATAAGCAGTTATTCCCCTAATTTTACTATTAGTATCTTGCAGTAAAAGCAGGTATACCGAATTAAAATACGATAAAATACCAAATGTGCCTACCTTGATTGTTAGGACATTTCAGCTCAATTATGTATTCAGTTATTTTAACTCCCTGGCTGTTTTGTATAGTTCTTATTCTTTTCTCTCTATTCTTTACATGTTTATTTCGTTTGTGCCTGGGTTTGTCGGTTTTCCAAAGTGGAATGCCAATCTTTTTTTCTTTCACTCAATTACAACAAATTAGAGGGGTGGAAGTGAGATAGAAGATGATATTCATGAAAATGGCCCATCACAGCATGTACTTGGCCCATAAGATCAAAAATGCCCTGAAATGTGGCCTTTGAGGTTTCAAATCTGATCAACTTGAAATCCAAGGGAAGAATGGATGATTGGAAGAATAGGAATGGTGGAATGGTAGGCTTTCAATTGTGTGAGATTACTCATGTGCATCAGGTCGTGCCTCTGGTTCAGTGGAGTATTAGCTGAGAGTTAATGCTGTCCACATGACGAGGGTTAAGCGCTACAGATAAGACTATTATAAGAGAGCTTATTCTGACATACTTAGATTGAGAAAGTGGTAGATTGAGGGCGGGGGATTAATGAAGCAAAATAAAATTTGTAGGAGATTGTGGCTCTTGTATCCAGAAGAGGTCTTCAGAAGTTTTTATGGCAGCTCATAAGTCTTGATGACAGACACTAATCTTGGAGGGGACTTCTTCCCTGCTACTATTCTTGTGTTGGTATTGTACTCTGGGAAGATGAAACAGGTAGAAGTGATATTTTTTTTTTTAATGGTATTCTATACTATGAAAATGGTAATTAAAAAAAGGACCTAGAACAGTGTTTGTTACATAAATAGATTCTCACTACATGTAGCTATTATTTTACTAGTTTTCATAATGATGATCTAGAGAAAGAACCAAAATGTGAATAAAATCTAAATATGAAATCCATGCCATTTTCCTCAGATTCTAGAAATGATACTTATATAATGTTGAAAAAAATTTCTTAGTCATATGTTGGCAATTGCCTGTTTATTTCTGGGGATGAAATAATGGGCTTGCAGGGAAAAATAGTTCCTTTTCTTTTCTAATCACGGGGCTTTTTAATGAATTTTTTTTTTTTTTCCACCTCCGGAATCAGTCTTCCTCTAATCAGGCAGGCCTGCTGGGCAGCTAGAAGTCGCTTGCCTTAGTTGGGTGGCTTATAAAATCCATGACATATCTTGGCACCTGTTTTAAATCTCTTGTGGTGTGAATTCTAAAAAACAATCTTGATGCTTGTTAAGAATTGTCTTCTAAATGTTTTCTCTTTGAGGTCCTGAGTGTATGTACTGCTGAGTATCTGAAGGGCTGTTATGATGTATCATCTACAATTTCACTTAAAATTTTAGAATGGACAGTATGGAACAGAATGATCTGTAGTACCCTTCAGTTTCTTCATGATAGAAAAAATTGTTTTCCTTGTTTTATAAAATAAGATTAGCTTGTTAGCCATTCAGTACCTGACAAATACTGAGTTAAATGTTTATAAAGTAAAAACTTTCATCTTTTATAAATATTGACTTTTTTCATTGTAAAATGCCAATAGAAACACTCCTATTTTGTAAATTAAAAGAATTGGATGTGTTAAGGTTATCAAAAACAGATTGGCTTAAATGTTATGTTTAATTATGTTTTAGATTATTTTGTGTAATTGGCTGCTTAAAGGAATAAATTAGGATTACAAAGTAGATTAAAACTGAAACCAACTAACATCTATAAATAATTATAAAATACATATTATATTTCACCTGTATTTTAATGTGATCTGTATATGTTCTGTCATTCATGGGTACCCTAGATTTAAACAGTAATTATTTTCATAATTAAGGATAATTTTTACATTCATTTCTAATTCACCTCTAAGTGTAGATTTTTCTCTCCTATAATAGGCTAATTAATAAAAATAAGTCATTATACTTAATGCAAGCCAGGTGCAGTTCCGAGTGTTTACTTATGTTAACTCATTTAATCCTATAAGGTGGGCATTGTTACGTAGGAACTTTACAAAGATAGCACAGAGGTGTTACTTAACCTGCCTAAGATTGAACAGTTTGTAAAGTGGTAGAGGCAGGCTGTGTGGCTCCTTCTAGTACTCTTAATGACGGTCTATACTTTTGCCTGAAAGGACTAAAGATTTGAGCTTATCTAATTGATCTTTTTTTAAAAACAGCTTTATTGAAATGTGATTTATAACTGGCATACCATAAAGTCCAACACTTTACAATAGACAGTTCAGTGGTTTTTATTACATGTATAGAATTATGCAGTCATTTCCATAACCTAATTTTAGCACACTTTCATCACCCCAGAAGAAACCTGTACCTGTTGGTGGTCATTCTCTATTTCCTTTCCCCTCAGTCCCAGGCAACCACTAAACTAAATTTCTTTTTCTGTGGATTTGTGTATTTTGGGCATTGCATACAAATGGAATCATGTGTGGCCTTTTGTGACTGGTTTCTTTCACTTAGCATAATGTTTTCAAGGCCCATCCATAGTATAATAATTATCAGTACTTTATTTCATTTTATTGTCAAGTAATATTCCATCGTATTGATTAGTCTTTTTTTACCCTAACTTTACATTTTTTAGACTTACATAAAAATGAGCAGTTTTGGGACGCCAGGGTGGCTCAGTCAGTTAAGTAGCCGACTTTGGCTGAGGTCATGATCTGGTGGTTCACAAGTTCAAGCCCTGTGTCGGGCTCTGTGCTGAAAGCTCAGAGCCTGGAGTCTGCCTCAGAGTCTCTCTTTCTTTCTCGGCCCCTCCCCTGCTTACGCATGTATGTGCTCTTTCTCTCACAAATAAATGAAAAAACATTTTAAAAAATTAAAAAAATGAATAGTTTGTAGGTATATTCATTGTGTATTTGAAAATTAGAAGATTAAAAACTGAGACTCAGGAAACCAAATGATAACGAGTCTTGTTTTTCAAATAGGACTAAAACAAACTATGGCTTTAAGTTTTGTAGTTTTCTTTTGGAGCCTAAACTATGAATTGAGTTTTTTTAATAAGATGCATTTTTTTTTTTTTAATGTTTATTTTTGAAAGAGAGAGAGGAAGACACAGAATCTGAAGCAGGCTCTAGGCCCTGAACTGTCAGCACAGAGCCATGCGGGGCTCGAACCCATGAACTGTGAGATCATGACCTGAGCTGAAGTCGAACACTTAATTGACTGAGTCACCCAGGCACCCCACCATAAAATATATTCTTAACTTGAATGTTGATAATAATAAGGTGTACTTCAGTGTATTTTTTGGTATGATTTTTAAAACAATTGTGGATAGTAACCCCTTACCACATGGTTGATTTGCAAATATTTTCTCCCATTTTGGAAGTCACTTCTTATTTATTTATTTTTTTAAATTTTTTTTTTAATGTTTGTTTATTTTTGAGACAGCATGAACGGGGGAGGGTCAGAGAGAGAGGGAGACACAGAATCCGAAACAGGCTCCAGGCTCTGAGCTGTCAGCACAGAGCCCGACGTGGGGCTCGAACTCACAGACCGCGAGATCACGACCTGAGCCGGAGTTGGACGCTCAACCGACTAAGCCACCCAGGCGCCCTGGGAGTCGCTTTCATTTTGATAATTTGATTTGTTGTGCAGAAGCCTTTTAGTTTGCTGTAGTCCACTTCTTTATTTTTCACTTTTGGTGTCAAATTCATAAAATTCTAAGACCAGTGTCAAGGAGCTTCTTTCTCGGAGTTTCATGGTTTCAGGTCTTAAGTCTTTGAGTTGATTTGTTGTATGTGGTGTAAGGTAGTAGTTCAGTTTCATTCTTTAGCATGTAACTGTCCACTTTTCCCAACACCATTTAGAGAAGAGATTGTTTTTTCCCTGTTGTATATTCTTGGCTCCTTTTCCGTGAATTAATTGACCATATATGCATTGGTTTATTTCTCTTTTCTTGATTCTGTTCCGTTGATCTGTGTGTAAATATGTTACATATCCATGTGTAACAAGCATTATAATGGAATACACAGAAATCATTCAGTTTCATTAAAAGACAGTGTAAGTAAAATTATACTGTCCTATTTTTTTTTCATATTCCCTTATTAATAAATACACATGAAATCTAATTTAAAAATTATTTGTCTGGATGGGGTGCCCGGTTGGCTCAGTCAGTTGAGTGTCTGAGTTCGGCTTAGGTTATGATCTTGCGTTTGTGGGTTTAAGCCCCGCATTGGGCTCTGTGCTGACAGCTCAGAGCCTGGGGCCTGCTTCAGATTCTGTGTGTCCCTCTCTCTCTGCCGCTCCCCTGCTCAAAAAATTTTGAGCTCTCAAAAAATAAAATAAAATGTTAAAAAAATTAAAAATTACTTGTCTGTGGAATGTATACGTGTTCAGGAAATAACTTAAACAATAAATTTATTTGTAGGCTAGCTTCCCTTTTAGCTCTAACCAAAAAATTTAATCCTTTGAATCTGGTATTATAAAGGTAGAATATAAGTGTATTTGCTCTTAGCAGGTTTTCGACAGAAGTAGTCTTCTTGGAAAAGAAGAATAGTTATTCTTGATGCAGATTTTTTTAAGTGAATTTGTTGTTGCTGCTCAAATAAAGTATAAGTTTTTCTCAAGATAAATTTGTTACTGAAGAGATTATATGAATTTTTAACTTTTAAAGATATTTTAATTCAGAGATCTAAAATAAACTGAAGGGCACGTGCCCTAGGTGGCTCAGTCGGTTGGGCATTGACTCTTGATTTTGGCTCAGGTCATGATCCCAGGGTCATGGGATTGAGCCCTCTGTTGGGCTCTGAGCTTAGCATGGAGCCTGCTTAAGATTCTCTCTCTCCTCTGCCCTTCTCCCCTGCTAGCATTCTCTCTAAAACAAAAATAAAAAATAAACTGAAATAAACATGCTAAAATAACTTATTTCAGATTAGTTTACAAAAACAAATAACCCAACTGTAACCTGAACAGGTTGTATTTATGGGGGCAGTGTTAATGAAAGAGGAATTGCCTAATTATTATTTATTTTGCCTTTTATCCTGTCATTTTAATGCCGTGAAGATGTTATTGAACATTGTTAATTATATCTTTGGTATGTTTCTAGAAACCAGAGAAGATGCACTTATATTCTATGTAGATAACTGTATATAGCTCAGTGTTTTAGTTGATTTCAGGAAGCAGAGTGAGAAAAGCCAGATTAAGTCAGATGAGTAAGGTTCATTTTAAAATCTAACAATTTCCATAAAAAACATAATCCTTTAAAATGTTTATTTTTGAGAGAGAGAGCATAAGTGGGGGAAGGGCGAGAAAGAGAAAAGAGAATCCAAAGCAGGCTGCCTGCTGTCCTTGCAGAGCCTGATGTGGGGCTCAAACTCATGAACCTTGAGATCAACACCTGAGCTGAAGTCAGATGCTTAACCAACTGAGCCACCCAAGGGCCCCCATAACATAATCCATTTGCCAATAATTTGCTGTTTAGAGCATTCAGGTACTAATTTACTAAATTTTACCACTGTATACATTTGAATCCAGAATACTTTATCGAAATAGTTGTCCAGGGTAATATTTATTTATTTTGAGGGGGGAAGAGAGGCAGAGAGGGAGCGAGAATCCCAAGCAGACCCCAAGCTCAGTCTGGAGCCTTATGTTGGACTCGATCCCATGATGGTGAGATCATGACCCGAGCCAAAATTAAGAGTCGGTTGCTCAACCCACTGAGCTACCCAGGCACCCCAGTTGTCCTAATATTATATCTGTTTTCTTTCAGATTGTATTCATTTGTAATCAGAATTTGGTGTTTTTTTAAACATGAGAATAAGTATGTTCTGTTGCTTCAGATTTTTTTAGTGCGTGCTTAGCCACCTAAGTGGCTGGCTTATTTATTTATTTTTATCTGGTTCATATTTGAGAGTTGACTTGAAGGAATTGCTAATAGTGGTTCATGGTAGCAGAGATTCTTTAATCTCAGAGGAGGGGATGAAGTCGGCTACATGAATTTGAAATGTCCAAATCCCTTAATCTCCTTTTGCCTCCATTGTTGTAATTGTTCTTATCTTGGTACACAGTGTAGCAGACTTAATCTGTTTAAGTTTTACTTTAATATTAGAATTATGTTTTGGGGCATGATTTGCAAATATTGACTGAATATTTATCTTAAATTTCAAGTGCTTTTCAAAGATTGTGTTCTAAATTCTTTTTTAAAAAGTTGGTTTTTGAAAGAAAGCAGGAGTTTTAGTTTGTGTGTACTACCACAGACTTTAATGTCATTTTCATGCTAAGAAGGACCTAGCCATATTGAGATGCTATGTGCTTCACTCAGACATGGGAACTAGAGGCCTGAAAAAGAATCTCAAGCATTTTCATGCCATTAGAAAATCCGTATGGATGCTGAGAAGCTATTAGGTGCTTTAATGGGTACTGGAGAAAGACGCTAAGACTCTTCAAGTTGCATTAGAATTAATTTGTGACTCACTGTAGAGTTAACTTAGCTCATAGGTAAAGCAGTTAGTTAATATTTTGCATTTAGTTGCTTATGAATCTTCTGATTCTTGGCCCATACATTTTTTAGAATGCTGTTTACCTGATATAGAACTTCATTAGTTACAGATTCAGAAACTAGTTTTTGCTTCTAGGCAATCTAATCCTTGTTTTAGGAAGAAATAGCTAGATTAAATCTGTAAGCTATTTACTGTGCAAAAAGAGCATTTGGTAAAACCAGCAATACAAAATTAAAAAAAAGAAAACAAAACACAGCTATTAGAAACCTCTCTGGCTATCTTTATAAATGAACAAGACAAATAAATGAAAAATGTGTCAGATTTTGCAAGAATCCTTGGATATTGACAGCAGTTTACAGCAGAGGGAATAAATATTATTTGCTTTCTGTGGTCATTGGAATCAGACAAGCGTTTAGTTTTTTTTGTATGACAGTCTTTAGTTAATGTTGCAGATTCAGTAAACAAACATTTGCTTTGAGCAAAAATAAAACCAAGAGAGTGTATCTGACCATTATTGTGATGAGCTTTTTAATGAAGATGCAACATAGCAATTTTCATATTCTTAAGTAATCTCTACACCCAGTATGGGGCTGGAGCAATTTTTATATTTTAGTGATATATTTAAAGTGGTATTTCCCTTATAAGTAAAAAAATTTGGCTGACTTTATGAAAAAGTTGTTTGTAAATACTGTATAACATTTGTTACATTTAAATTGTAAGACTGGTGCTTTTAGCTTCTGCTGTTGCCTAGATGGGTGGTACTTTTATATGTGGAAAGTTTTAAAAGTATTTTTTAACAAAACCAGTTTGTTTTAATTTATCAGTTCTTTGAGGTATAGTTTTCCATAACAGTACTTTCATATGCACTGATACATTTGATTCTCATGATTTTATAGAGTGAGGGAGAAAAGGCTTTATTATCTTCATTTTACAGACATAAATTGGGCTTAGCGAGGAGCTTGACCAAGTTCTTATAAGTTAAATGTCTTGATGTGTTAAAATTTTTTTAAACTTTTAAATTGTTTGTCCAAAGTGGAATATTCTATTTTAAATAGAAGTAATTTTTTTTTTTTTTTTAATTGCATTTACTACTTTTGTATTTCAGTTTCTTTGAGTATTTGTTCAGGCCTCTGAGCCACAGTGGCAGGATCATTAGGAACCTTGCTTTAGACATGTATCTTAACTTAGTGCTTTGGTATAATTATCAGTGGCACTTAGCGATCTGTGCTGTAATAAGTTGTTAACCTTGGTAGTATCATTTGAAACCTGATTTGTCACTGGAGTAGCATTGAAAAACAGGATGTCAAAAATGAAAGTGACCAGTTTAAAATGTTTTCTCTCATTTTTTGTTGCCTGCCCTCTGGTGGAGAAGTTTGTGAAATCAACAATTGGTGGTTGAGAAGTCTGGAAAGGAAATTAATAATTGTTTCATTTGGTGTATAAAAAGTTGAATGTATATTTCAGTTTCAGGTTTAGTTTTTAATCTAGTTTATAAACTTTAGAGGGGACAAATGTGGGATTAACAATTTAAGAATACACAGATTTCTTAAAGATTTGCAAATTTGTCATAGAAATTACGTTTCCCAAAATACTCCTTGTTGTTTCTAAGGGTCTTGTTGAAGTATCACAAAGTTTAAGAACGGAAAATGAAGAGTTTAAGAAGAGATACAATGATGCTACGTCCAAAGCTCTCCAGCTTGAGGAAGATATTGTGTCAGTGACACATAAAGCGATCGAAAAAGAAACTGAATTAGACAGGTATTTCTGATGGTTTTAAAAAATAACTTTATGTTCCAAAAATGTTTTAAAGAAGGTTTTTTTTGGGTCTGTATTAATGTTACTTTAACTCAGTTTAAAGGATAAACTCAGGAAGACACAGTATGAAAGAGAACAACTGGAATGTCAATTGAAGACCGAAAAGGATGAGAAGGAACTTTATAAGGTAGTTTATTCTTTCCATTTCTATTCGTTATCTCTTGCTGTGTAACAAGTGATCCCAAAACTTAGTGGTTAGGGATTTGGTAGCAGCTTAGCTACGTGGTTCTGGCTCAGGGTCTCCTGGTCAGTTGCAGTTAGGATGTTGGTAAGGGTTGCAGTCAGCTTAAAGGCTTGATTCGAACCAGAGGATCTGTCAGGGTGGCTCATGCAAATGACTTTTGGCAGGATGTCCTTCAGTTTCTTGCTGTGTGGCCTCCTCAGTGGCTGCTTGAATGTTTTCACAACATGGCAGTCCGTTTCCCTTGGAGTGAGCTATCCAAGAGAGAACAAGGAGGAGGTCCCAGTGCACTTGGTGACCTAGCCAGCGAAGTTGTATGTTGGTGCTTCTACTTTGTCTTATTCATTAAAGACAAGTCACTTGGTACAGTCAACACTCAAGGAGAAGGGAATTAAGTTCCACTTCTTGCAGAGAGGAAGTATCAAAGGATTTGGGGACCTTTTAAGACTACCCCATGGTGTATAGTCCCTAAAAGTTTTCAGGGAATTTGCTGGTATTTTAGTTGCTTAGCAGGTAATACATGATAAGTCAGAGATTTAATACTATAACAAGATACTTATTTATTAGAATTTATAAAACCTAATTGTTTTCCCCTTTAAGAACATATAAATCTTAGAACATTAACTTATTTCTGTGATGATCATTATGTTTCAGAGTTTGACTTTTAGAATAATCTTCAGAGAATGTCATTTTAAAAAATAATCTTTCTGGGGTGCCTGAGTGGCTCAGTTAAGTGTCCAACTTCCACTCAGTCATGATCGTGTGGTCTGTGAGTTTGAGCCCCACATCAGGCTCTGTGATGACAGCTTGGAGCCTGAAACCTGTTTTGGATTCTGTGTCTCCCTCTCTCTGCCCCTCCCCCGCTCATGATCTGTCAGTCTCCATCTCAAAAATAAATAAACGTCAAAAAATAATTTAAGAAATCTGACAGATCATTACCTTTTGAAATTGTTCTTCATTTTTAAATGATTCTGAAATAGAATGGTTAGCCTAAATACCAATAATGTTGTGGATGTAAATTGAGACATGTTTATCTTAAGTGTTCTTATCTTAGCAGTTTTTTTTTTTTTTTTTTTTTTTTTTTAATGTTTGCTTATTTTTGAGAGAGAGACAGAATGCGACTGGGTTAGGGGTAGAGAGAGAGGGAGACACAGAAGAACAAGCAGACTCCAGGCTCTGAGCTATCAGCCCAGAGCCCGACGGAGGGCTCGAATTCACGAGCCTCGAGATCATGACCTTAGCTGAAGTCAGCTCAACCGACTGAGCCACCCAGGTGCTCAGCAGTTCTTGAAGGCAGTTCCAGATGAGGAATTTCAAGAACTTTTTGAGTTAAGTCAGTATTATTTGGAGAGATTCAGTCTCTTGATTAGATTAGAAAAGGGCTTGCTTATGTATTGTGGTATATATTTGATTAAAGAAAACCCTACACCTGTGCATATATATTTAGTATTTGAGACCTACAATTTGCACGTAGAAACTGGAATATGATTTGTATTGCCAGTGGTTTTTTCCTTTTTATTTGTGGTGGTGGTGGTGGTTTGTTGTTGGGTTTTTTTTGTTTGTTTTTTTTTTTTTTAGGAAGATAAAAATAAAAAAAAATATTGAATCCACCATGCAACTTAGAGCAGAGAGCCATGGATGGGGACGTTTTACATGCCATGGATTATACTCATTTTATTTCTTGAATAGCTTATCCCCAGAGCGTGTGTGTGTGCATGTGTGTCACTCAAAACAGGAAGAAAAATAGTGATGATTCACTTGTAGGTGGTTTTATGATTTGACCCTTTAAGAATATATATCTCAAAGTAATGTTTGATTTTTGAACAAGATTTTGTGAAAAAGGGAAATACAGATACCTAGAGAAATTGATGTAGTTGGGTTACTGTTGACGTAGTGTTTTTGCAAACACTCTCCAAAAATGCAGCTTAAACTTTTAAAGTTACAAAGCATTTTTTAACAAAGTGAAAATCTGGCATCTCATAATTTTTTACTCAATGTCACTGTGAATTTCACTGAGAGGATTTCAGGTTTTTTGCCAGGAAAAGACCTGAGCATTATTTCTCTGTGGATAAAGTGCTTTCCGTGTTGTTTTCTTGTTAGCATAGTGGGAGATAATAAGAGAAATACAATGTCTATGTCTTCAGTCACTTCAATTCAGTAATAAAATGAATTCTGAAGGCAGACTAGTTAGTATTGGGAAGGGTTTGGGAAGATCCTAAGTAAACCAGTGATGGTGAAGAGGTGTAGTGAATAATAACCAGGACAAGTTATTGGAAAGAGAAAAGACCTATCCTTAAAATGGTCATTTTTCACACTGCCTTTCTTTTCTTTCTGTTATTAGAATAGGACTTGTGGTGTTTGTAGAGGATTGGTAAGCACATTTTAGGGCAAATCCAAAATTTATTTTTCCTTTACAGCTCTCAATTATTTCTCCCTTAGGTCTTGTGCTTTTTTTCACTTTCTGTGTCTGTTTTACACCTGAATGACAAGTCCTTTGCTAAAAGACTTCGTATCTGGAAGGAAGAGAAAGAATGAGGTGTTTTGGGGATTTATTCTTTTATAGTGTGATAATATCTCCAGTTTTCTGTAAGCATTATCAGTAGGGATCAAAGTGACTTTGAACTCTTCATTTGAATACACTCTGCCCCAACCTCCCAGCATTCCAAACAGTATTTCATTTGTGTGTTTCCCCAAAACTGGAAGTAAAACTCTTCCTTAGAGACTTTTGTTTTGTGGTTTTTCTTTTTTATGGAAAGGAGTCTCCATTTAGTGTGATAAGACATCGTGTTCTACTTTTAACCTCAGAAACATGCTTTCCTTTCCATATTGTTTATAAAAATAACCAGAGAGATTACTTTTGTCTCTCTCCTCAGCCCCCATTAGATCATATGACCCATCCCTGTCCTATCAGAATTTAGAGGAATTGATAAAACACTTGAGCTGGTAATTACGAAAATTAGATAGTGTTTCTAAAGTGATGCTGCAAAGGTCTTGGCTGGTGACATCTTCAGAGAATCTGGAATTCTTTGCTATTTTTATTATTTTTTTAATGTTTATTTACTTTGAGAGAGAGCAGTGGGGAGGGGCAGAGAGAGACAGAACATCCCAAGCAGGGGTCAGCACAGAACCCGATGTGGAGCTTGGTCCCATGAACTGTGAGCGAAATCGTGACCTGAGCCAAAACCAAGAGTTGGACACTCAACTGACTGAGCCACCCAGAGACCCCTGGAGTTTTTTTCCATCCTTGTGAGCAGGAATTAGTGTTTCATTAGTCACACATTTAGAGTCAAGTGTGAAAAGTATGTCAATTCATTTCTCTCTGGTACTCTTAACCAAAGCAAGATACTCTTTATAGTGAAAACTAGATATCTATACTCTTTATAATTTCAGTTATGGAATTTGACTTGTGCATCTGTTAATGGGCAAACTGCTGCCAAAGTTCCTGGGAAAATTAATATAGTTGAGTTAATGAATCAAATATATTTTTAGGCACACAGGAAGTAAATGACAGTACTTCTCCCAGCCAGAAATTGAATTGCTTAAGATGTTCTTGAATGTACCCCTTTAGTTTTCCAGAATCTCGCCATACCTTTGTATCTGACTGTATAACAATAATTTGTTCCCCCAACAGCAACCAAATTGATTTGCATTTTTAAAGAGAACTTAAAAATCTTAAAAAAAAAAAAAAAGCATTAATCGGAAAAAAAAAACATTAATCAAAGGAGAAAACTTCAGAGATGAGGTAATATTGTTAGACCTTAGATATAATCTCTATGGAAAATTTACAACAACAAAAAATCTTAGAAAGGTTATGTTCTGTTCCCACATATTAGCTAGTTATTTGGTACAACTTGGGTCTCCTGACTCCTGGTCTAGTAGGTCTTCCCATCACTTGATCATATTTGGGCTAAACAGTGGTATTTTGAAATTTGAGTAATTTAGGTTATGGAGTTAGGATATTCTTGACATTTTCAAGCACTGTTAACAGGTACATTTGAAGAATACCGAAATAGAAAATACCAAGCTTGTGTCAGAGGTCCAGACTCTAAAGAATTTAGATGGGAATAAAGAAAGCATGATTACTCATTTTAAAGAAGAGATTGGCAGGCTGCAGTTCTGTTTGGCTGAAAAGGAAAATCTGCAAAGGACATTCTTGCTTACAACTTCAAGTAAGGTAAGTATTTTTGTGATACGTGTTTGAAGATTGTAAAACCTGTGTCTATTAAATGTATGCAATATTCTTTGTTTTTTATTTTTAATCTTCCCTTTTCCCAACCTTTTCTTTTGAAAAAGTTCAGTTTTACAGAGAAGTTGGAAGAACAGAACAACGAAAACATGTATCCTCAAATATTTTGCCATCTTTATCTCCCCATTTGTATGACCTTTTTTTTCCCTCTGAGTCATTTGAAGTCAGTTGCAGGCATTATGATATCACACCCTAGATATTTTAGCATATATTCCCTATCTACAGTTGTGGTTCATTATTCTGTATAACCATAAAACCATGATCATACCTAAGAAATTTAACATTGATAATACTCATTCATAATACAGTTTTAGTATAATCAAATTATCCCAAGTATATATTTTTTATAAAGCGTTTATTTAAAACTTGTAACAGAGACACAGAGAGCATGAGTAGGGGAGAGGCAGAGAGAGGAGGACAGGGAGAGGGGAGAGAGAGAATCCCAAGCAGGTTCCGCACTGTCAGCACAGAGCCTGACATAGGGCTAGAACTCAAGAAACCACGAGATCATGACCTGTGCCAAAACTGAGAGTCAGATGCTTAACTGACTGAGCCACCCAGGGGCCGCCGCCACTCCCCCTCCCCCTCCCCCCCCCCCCCCCCCCCCCCCCCCCCGCCGCCACTATATATTTATATATAACCTTTACAATTTCTTGACCTGGTGGTAAAGATCCACACATTCATTTGATTATTGTTGTGTTCTTTGCTCTAATCTAGAATAGGGTCCCTATACACCTTTTATGATACTGATATTTTTGAAGAATTCAGGCTTGTCTGAGAAGATGGTTTGTAATCTAGATTTATTTATTGTTTCCTCAAAGCTAGATTTAGGTCATACATTTTTGGCAAGAAAAAGCCTAAATAGATGATGTCTTGTACATGATTTTGCGGCAATACCAAATGTCACATAATGTTGATGTAATATTAATCATTTGTTTAAAGTTGTGTCTGCCTGAATTCATTATATGGGTGCTTTCCCCCTCTTTGTGATTATTGAGTAATATGTAGGGTAATACTTTGAGATTAAGGTAACATCCTGTAATGCCAATAGCTTTTCACCCAGTATTTTTGATCCCTTAATGATCCTCACCTACATCAGTTATTATTATATTAATGATTACAAAATGGTCACTTAAAATTTTTTCTTTTACACTTAATAGTAGGTATTCTTTCTTAAATAGTTTTTTTTTTTTTTAATGTTTATTTTTGAGAGAGAGAGTAAGCAGAGCTGGGGAGGGGCAGAGAGAAAGGGACACACAGAATCGGAAGCAGGCTCCAAGCCCCATGCTGTCAGCACAGAGCCCAACGTGGGCCTCAAACTCAACAGACCAGAGATCATGACCTGAGCTGAAGTCAGATGCCTAGCTGACAGAGCCACCCAGGCGCCCCTATTCTTTAAATCTTTTGATTGAGTCTTGTGTTTTGAATATGTTAAATAGTTGCATCATTCAAAAGTGAAAATAATTACAAAAATATTTACTGTCTCTTCCCTAAAAAAACCTTTTTTTTTTTTTTTTTACATATACACATATGTAAAGATTTCCCATTAGTTTTTAGTTTATCCTTCTCTTTTTGCAAAAATAAGCATGTGCATACATACACACTCTTAAAAAAAAAAATAGGTGCCATGCTATATACGTACTTTTTTGCACTTTTTTTGTCATTTAAAATGTGTAGTTTAATGGTTTTCAGTGTATTCACAGAGTTATACAACTAATACTGCAGTAAATTTAGGAATATTTTTATTACCCCCCCCAAAGAAACTGTACCCATTAGCAGTTACTCCATATTCTCATTTGCTTCTCCCCCTCCCCCCAGTCCTAATTAATCATTGATTTACTTTTTTTTTTTTTTTTGGATATATAAAGAGCTTTATATTTATTTCTCATGAACCATGAGATCATGACCTGAGCTGAAGTTGGCCGCTTAACCAAATGAGCCACCCAGGCACCCCTAAAATTTACATTTTATAAAAAATTAGAATATTTATAACAGTGTTCCAAAACCTCTTAAAAAATTTTTTTATGGAAAATCTGGACATCTTGTATGAGTACGCATATAGATCTTTCTCATTCACTATAACAGCTGTATAGTATCCCTCGTTTAATATCTGTGTATGTAATTGTTTTTTAGTTGTGTACAGTCCTTAGCTTTTATAAGCATGCCGCTTATGCAAACATCATCCTTGTACAAATATCTAGGCACGTGTATATATATAAAAAAAAATTAGTTATTTTCAAATTGCGTTTCAAAAAAATTAATACCCCAGCATTTGTATTTACTAGTGTTTGTGATGGTAGCACAGACTTCCATCGTGTGAAGGATATATAATAGAATTTATAATAAATTCTCAGATAGTCTCAGTTTTAAATAATTTTTCATTATTTTAATATTGTACTGAATCCCTGTAAAGCTAAATTTAATGTCCATACCTTTTATTAATTTTCTTGGAAACTCATAAAAATAAAATTGCTAGATCAAAACCTGTGTGCTTTTTCAAGGTGTTGATGAATGTTATAAAAATCTGGTGAAAAACTACACCAGCTACATGTACATAAGCCTAACCGTTCATGAATTTGCTAATTTCCCTAAAGTCATCTGAATATTGGAGTATTCCTGTTTTTTAATCTTTGTTAATTGAAAGAAATTGATGTTTGTTTTAACTTCTTTATTTGATTGTTGATGAGTGGAGTTGTTTTTTGTTTTTTTTTTTTTTTTTTTTTTGTATGCATAATGGCCATTTCTGTCTTTTAAAAAAAATTTCACGGTAGGGGTGCCTGGATGGCTTAGTTAGGTGTCTGACTTCAGCTCAGGTCATTGTCTTCATGGTCATGTTTGAGCCCTGCGTCGGACCCTGTGCTCCCAGCTCAGAGCCTGCTTCCCGTTCTGTGTCTCCCTCTCTGCCCCTCTCCTGCTCATGCTCTGTCTCTCAAAAATAAACAATTTTTACAAATTTCATGGTTATGCCTTTCTCCAATTTTTTGGGTTTTTTTGTGATTAGAGTTTTTTGATTTGAAAAAAAATGCTGATTAGAAAATAATTTTATATTCCAAACATTTTCTTCTAGTTTTATTGTTGCTCTTTTGCTGATGATATTTACATAGTTAGATCTGTTAATGTTGTATCTACAAATATTTTCTTCACCTCAGTGTACATAATCCTTTATATTTCCTTCTAAGGAGCTAACAGTTTTTTAAAAATGTTTATTTATTTTGAGAGAGAGAGAGAGAGTGCGCGCATGTGAGTGTGGTAGGGGCAGAGTGAGAGGGAGACAGAGGATCTGAAGTGGGCTCTGTGCTGACAGCAGAGACCCTGATGCAGGGCTCGAATTCACGAACTGGGAGATCATGACCTGAACCGAAGTTGAATGGTTAACGAACTGAACCACCCATGCGCCCCAGGAGCTAACAGTTTAAAAACCAAGAATGGATTGCACTTTTTCTCAGTTCATATTATTTGTAGTACAAAGATAAAAAATAGGAAACTTGAATAAACTAGATGTGTTGGGCTCATAATATTAAAGGAAATAATTTTATTATGGCAATTTAAACTTTTTCTCTCTTTTTTTTTTTTTCTTAACAGTAATTTTAACTTTTTAAGATACTTTTAGGTTAGGTAAGAGGGGCTGATTACTTTTTTATCTTCCCATTGTCTCAACTTTGACATTTGTGTATCAAATGTTTTATTTTTAGAACTAAGTTTTAAATCTGCCCTGTGGTTTCATAACGATATGGTATATGAATATTATATCGGATATGTTTTCGGTTAGTTAATAGGAAACTTAACCAAAATTTTTGTAATTACAGAGAAGTTTTTGAAATTATTTTTATTGGTAATCATAAAAAGTGTGAGTCAGTAAGTAGTTCTAGCTGTTAGAGATTTTGGGGGACAGGAACTTTCATTCAAATTTCTTTTTAACCAGGGATTTAAATACTGGGCATGTTGCTTGACTTATCAACTTAAGTTTACATGTGTTTAATGTGGTAGAGATACTGAGTGCATTGGATTGTTATCTGGGGATTCTAACACAAAGTCCTATCATAAGTTTTTTTAATAGACTTCTGTATTTTATTTAAGTCATGAGTAGAAAACCAGTGTTTAGTTTAAAACTTTGATCTGTTGAAATATGAGTAAAACTTGTTTCTGCTACTGTTTTTACTTTAATGGTTTCGTTGCTAACGTATTTATCTGCTTTTCTTCAGGAAGATACTTTTCTTTTAAAGGAGCAACTTCGTAAAGCAGAGGAACAGGTTCAGGCAACTCGGCAGGAAATTGTCTTTCTGGCTAAAGAACTTAGTGATGCTGTAAATGTGAGAGATAAAACAATGGCAGATCTGCATACTGCACGCTTGGAAAATGAGAAAGTAAAAAAGCAGTTAGCTGATGCAGTGGCAGAACTTAAACTAAATGCTGTGAAAAAAGACCAGGTAAAGTGGGCTAATTTTGAATTTCCATTTTGATCAAAAGCTCACTAGAACTTACAAAATAGATTGGGTTATGTCAGAATAAGGTCAGATTCCTGATCACAGAAATTTAAATTTCCATTCATTTTGTTTAGTCATTGTAACTTCTTGGGTTGAAATTAATGTAAACTTTAAGAAAAACTTAAGTAGGCAAATGCTTAGTGGTTAGTAAGAACTGCTCTGTTATTAAACTTTCTGATGTCAGGTATATATTGCTTTGTTTGGAATTTTTTATTTATTAGCTTCATAAAGTGGTATTATGGTTATTTAACAGGGTAATACTTATTCCTCAGGAGGGGGATTGTTCTTCTTTAGTTTTTTTAATGAACCTTAGTCCTAAGAATATAAAGCTAGATTTATTAGGAGCTAATGTGGCTCTGTTGCCCAAACTCCAAAACAAATAAAAACTAGAAGCCAGAAAGAAAAAAGTGAAAAGGAAGTTGGGATTTACTATTACATGTGAGATAGGAGATTTTTATCTTTTATTTTTCTCATAGGAAAAGTCTGATACACTAGAACACGAACTGAGAAGAGAAGTTGAAGATTTGAAACTTCGTCTTCAAATGGCAGCAGATCATTATAAAGAAAAATTCAAGGAATGCCAGAGGCTCCAAAAACAAATAAACAAACTTTCAGACCAATCAGTAAGGACAATTGAATTCTTACCGAATAGTTCCTTTATCAGTATTTTTGTTTACAAATCAAATTTATAGTAGTCTAAAGTTTTATTTATTTAACTAACGTCTACACCCCACACGGGGCTCAAACTCAACAACCTCAACGTCAAGAGTTGTGTACTCTTCTGACTGACCCAGCCTGGCACCCCCAAATTTATAATACTCTAAATATCAACCTTTTGAATGTAATTTATCTCTGCATGAATTGAAGTGATTGGCCTAATGTTTGTAATGATACATGTTTAAATTTGAAATTTTTATGTGCTGGAAACCCAAGAAAGGAAGCAAGGGCAGCAGCAGGGGAAAACAGGGAGGGAAGGCCCTCTTTCTTGACCGTTTCCCTCTAAGTTCTTGTTAAATGTCTTCGCTTAAAAGCTCTGTACATATTGAATCCCTCCTGTGACTGATGCCTGTCCTCAGTGGGGTTCACTGTTGGTTATCCTCAGAGTCAAAGATGGTTTCTCGTTGTCATTATTGGGTTCTTCCATCCTACTCATAGCCACTAGATTAGGAAGAGTTAATGTAGCTAATTATTTTGTATTCCATCTGAGAGGGTAAGCAGATTTAATGAAAACAAAGAAATTGTTTCTGTTTTGGTGTGTGATTTATTTATTTGAGAGGGCATGCTGCATGTGCCATTGGTGGGGATGGAGGAGAGAGACAGACTATCTCAAGCAGGTGCCACGCTTCGTGCAGAGCCTGCTGTGGGGCTCAATCCCATGACCTTGGGATCGTGACCCAAGGCTGATTTAAGAGTTGGATGCTTAACTGAGCCATCCAGGTGCCCCTTGGTGTGTGTTTTAATGTGGGTCCTTAAATTGTACTTAAATATAAGGTTTGCTATGGAATGGAATGCTGGAAGTAAAGAAACACACTTAAAACCTGCGGTTGAAAATGATACCAAGTTCTCTCTGCTAACAAAATTTGCTATAAAGACTTTTATTTGTATACTGTATTGATACAGATGATATTTACCCAGAAATGCATGTGGTAAGCTAGGAATGCTTTTGTGAAAAAATATACTTTAAGTATGACCCACATGTATGGGTTTTGGTTGAGGCCTGTAAGTATATTATGACTTTGTAGTAGATGACTTATGAGATTTCTGTGATTGGCTTGCTTTGGTAGTAGTTTGATCATTTGGCAAGGAAAACCAAAATAAAGTTTTTGTCTGTTGTAACTTTTAGGTCAGTTAGTAAAGTGATGGGTGTTACCTTTAGTCTTTGCTGGTCTTTAAGACACAATAGCAACTTTGTAGACTTCTCAGATTTTCTTTATGTGACAATTACTGAAGGAAGGAAATATAACTCATATAACAGTTTGTTGTTACATTTTGAATAGGCCAATAGCACCAGTGTCTTAACAAAGAAAATCGGAAATCAGCAAAAAGTGAATGATGCTTCAATAAACACAGACCCAGCTACTACTGCCTCTAACATAGATGTAAAGCCTTCTACAGGTAAAAATCTTTTAGCCATTTTGTGCAGTGTCCTGCCTCGATGAGTATTGATGCTTATTTATACTGCCTTATTCCAAGTGTGTGAGTCTTAGGGAGCTTCTGAAAATTCTTATGAGAGGATTCAGGCAAAGATAAAGTAAGGGGCTTAATAGTAAGAAAGTCTTACATGTGAAATACATAAAATGAGTGTGAACTAGTATTTATCTTCATGAGAATATTCATAAGTATTAAATGAGCTGGAGTTTGTAAGCTTAAATGGTTATAGCAGTTAGGCTATAGGATAGAAGCCAATAATTGAATTTTTAATTAATATTCCACTAAATCTGTGGAATCTCGAGGCATTTATGGTAATTCAGTTGTATAGTTCTGTTGCAGGGGGTGGGGTGGGGATTAATCTCCTGTTCTATTTATGTTTCTCTCTCTTTTTTTTTTTTATTTAATTTTTTTGACCCGGGTACTATGTGGTTAGTATACCTATTGGTGGGCAAGTTAAATTTTTATTAGTTTATTAACTTCTAGAATAGATTAGGAAGATCTGGTGAATGTATTAACATGACAGTTTGAATTAAGTCTAGGTTTTCACTTGTCCTAATTTCTTTTTTTCACTTTATGTTAAAGATTGACGATAATGGAAGTCAGCACTCAAGTATATAAAAATACATTTCCTAATGTAGTGTTTGGGGTAATTGCTGTTTTAGATTTTTTAAATGTATTGTAAATTTCCCATGCTATTAAATATTTAATCAGGTTCAGCCACTATATAACAGGATCCTGACTTCTATTTATTTACACTTTTTGTAGTATGTAGAGTGGTGTTGTGTAAGTTACTTAATACTCACTGAATAGTAATGAAGGACTAGAAAAATAATTTAAAGTGTTTTCTCAGAGTATGGCTTTCTGTTTATCCTGTGTATTCAGTTACATGAAGAGAACAAGCATGCCATTTAAGAACTATTTTTAGCTGATTAAAAAAATCACTTTTCATTACTGAATGTGATCTTGTTTCTGGCCGGACTGACATTTTAAAAAATCTCATGTAGAGTTTATACTATCTTTATTTAGTGTATGATTAGATGTTTTTAAGTAGATATTTCTCTCCTTCATTGTTCCATTTATTGTATCTCACAGTATACTGACCTTTAAGTTATTTTGAACAGGAAGACAATATGGGGGCAAGATAATTTTTAATATTATTTTCTGTCTTGTAATAGCTGAGACAGATTCTGACATTGTAACAAAGGGACAAGTCTGTGAAATGACCAAAGAAATTGCTGACAAAACAGAAAAATACAATAAATGTAAACAGCTCTTGCAGGTAAGCTGGCTCTCTTGTAAGTGTGAGATTTATCAGATATAATGGCTTAGCTTACCTAATATTTATATTTATATTTACATTTATATTTATATTTATTTATAAATCTTGGGGTTTCTTTTTCGTATCCATATACTGGTATTGAGTTTCACTTTTGAGATGATGAGAGGGGTTGTTCTGTGTACCTGCACACATAGGCCTGTATGTAAAATTATCCTAACATCATTAGTGTCCTTTCTTGATAATGGGCAAGTGATTAACTGAGGCTGGATAGAACTTGATAAAGGGAAGTGCTCTTTTTATATTCCCTGTATTAATAGCAAAGAATTTTACCACATCTTAAATTGACCAGAATTATAAAGTGGGAAAAGAGAATGTTAACCAAATGAGCTATTGCTTTTATGGTGTTACTTATTGTGACTATTTTAAAACTGTATTCTTCATACATTTCAGTTTTACAACTGTCTTGGTAGCATTCACTCCTGGAGTATTTCAAGGACAGAGGGAAAATGCTTCTCATTTATACCTGATTTGGAGAAGGGAGGCAAAGGCGTTTTGTGTTTGTGATTTTTTAATTTTTTGTGAGTGTGTGTATTTTTCTGTGCATGTAGAGAGGAAAGAGATATTTAGAACTATAGAATAATGTTCATACATTAGTTCAATGTTACTGTAGTAATTAAAATATTTTGTTACTGCCTTCTAAATAGTACTTAATCTTTTAAACTTTAAACTGAAAGTTGTTGTTCCTTTCTTCTGTAGAAGGATCGATGAGAATAGTTTTACCCTTGAGTTAAAGTAGTTGTTTATGAGGGACTAAACTTTTTTCATCAAGTCTGAAACAATTCAGGATGCCTGTTTTTTAAAATGTCATCATACAGTATTACTGAAAGGATGATAGAATGTTCCTAAGCCAAAAACTTCCTCAAGGTACATATTTTTTCCAAGTTGTGTTGAGGTGCAGTAAACTGCATATATTTGTTGAAATCCAATGAACTGCTTATATTCGTTTAAAAAAATGTTTTTTAATGTTTATTTTTGAGAGAGACAGAGCTCAAGTGGGGGAGGGGCAGAGAGAGAGAGGGAAACACAGAGTCCCAAGCAGGCTCCAGGCTCTGAGCTGTTAGCACAGAGCCTGATGCGGGCTCAAACCCACAAACCCTGAGATCATGACCTGAGCTGAAGTTGGACACTTAATCAACTGAGCCACCCAGGCGCCTTGAGCTGTATAAAATCTGCAGTTTGATCAGTTTTGCCATATATACAGTTGTGAAAATATTATAGTGCCAAGATAACATTTCTATTACTTGCCAAAGTTTTTATGTACCCATTTGGTATATGTGCTGCTGAAATGAGCAGTTCTGTTTGGAACTCATTCCTCCCTCTATTGCCATCCCCAGGAAACTGTTGGCTTGCTCTCTGCCACTGTAGCCTACCTTTTATACAGTTTGTATCAATGCAGTCATATGGTATATACTCTTTTTTTTTTCCT
Source organism: Panthera tigris (assembly GCF_018350195.1). Lineage (NCBI taxonomy): Eukaryota > Metazoa > Chordata > Mammalia > Carnivora > Felidae > Panthera > Panthera tigris. The sequence goes on from NC_056661.1 coordinate 118,355,770, forward strand.
GTCCTCTTTCAGCATAATTATTTTGAAATTTATCCATGTTGTTGCTTTTATTGGTGGTTCATTTTCCTTTTTATTGGGAGAGTTCAGATCTTTGCTGTTTTAAACATTGAGTTCATTTTATTACTGAATTGTAAGCTTTATTGTGGGTAGAAGTCTTTTGAAACATGTTTGGGAAATATTTTCTCCCAGTCTGTAACTTGCCTTTTCATTTCCTTAACGGTGTTTTTAGAAAAACTTTTGATTAAGTACAGATTTATCAATTTGCTCTTTAATGTTTTGTGCTTTTTATGTTTTTTTTTTTTAAGTTTATTTATTTTGAGAGATAGCAAGCGGGGAAGGGGCAGAAAGAGGCAGACAGAATCCCAAGTAGGCTCTGTGCTGTCAGTGCAGGGCCTGATGGGGCTTGAACTCAAGAGCCGTGAGATCATGACCTGAACTGAAATCAAGAGTCAGATGCTCAACTGACTGAGCCACCCACGCACCCCTCTGCTTTTTATGTTCTAAGAAACACACACCTATAATCCAACTTGTAAAGATTTTTTCTTCCATAAGTTTTATAGTCCTAGGTTTCACTAAATTTAGGCCTGTTAACAGTTTTAAGTTTATTTTTGTGTGTGGTGTGAGGTATGGTAATGGATAGTAAGTTGATCTAGGATTAATTGTTAAAAAGTTGCTTAGAGCATGTTTTTTAAACTTTTACCTTGAATATAAGACATTCAAAATGAAATTGCCAATTTACCCTTTGGTCGTGGTTTGTAACTCCTTTCTTTTAATATTCTTGGTTGTAGAGAAGAGCATTGCATAAGAAGTAAACCTAGATAATATCTTGGTTAGGAAATCCCAGAGTATTATTTGTCTACATCTGGAAGCAGCGTCATTATAATCATACGATTCTTGACTCTCTTTGCAAAAGTTGTATATGCTTATTGTGAAGTCTTAGGCATTATAGAAATAAAGAGTAAAAATGGTAAAAGGTACCATCATGATCCTGATTCCAAGTGATGAGAGCTATTCATATTTTGTTTATATTTTTCTACACAACATGATATAGAGTCATAGAAGATTGTGTTAACTTTTAAAACAAAAATAAGATTATACTGTATATTTTGTTTTTGCAACTTGCTATTTTAAATTAATGTGTCTTGTTCCTTGTTAATGTGTAGATCTACTTTGTTCTGTTAAATATATACTATTTCATTGTATGGACTTAAAATGATTTTCCCCATTGTCTACTGACATTATTTCAGTTTTTCTATTGTTAGTGTTAAAATGAAACATTCAGTACATATCTAAATATGTTCATAAAGATAACGGCTGTATCTATGTTTTTAAAAGTCTTTGGTAATTCTAATTTCATTTAGGATGAGAAAACAAAATGCAATAAATATGCCGATGAACTTGCAAAAATGGAACTGAAATGGAAAGAACAAGTGGAGATTGCTGAAAATATAAAACTAGCACTAGCTGAAGTAGAGGATAATTACAAAGTAAGTCAGTATTTGTATAACGTGAGGCAGGTGCACCTGGTACTTTTGCAGATGTGTTAGCTATAATTTTTATCAATCTGATGTGCAGTTTTAACATAGATAATTGGGATAGTATTTTTGTGTATAAGTAAAAATGTACTACATTTTTAGTGGAGTATAGTTAATTAACTATGAACTGAGAAAATGAATACCCATACATATTACCATTGTGGCTTTAATTCTGTTCATTTTGATGGCTAATTAAAATGATATCTTTTAATTTTGCTTCATTTCTAAGATGAAAAGTGATCATTTCATTATCATATTTGTTCATTAATAAGTTTTTTAATGTTTATTTATTTTTGAGAGAGACACAGAGTGCAAGTGGGGGAAGGGCAGAGAAAGAGGGGGAGACACAGAATCCAAAGCAGGCTTCAGGGTCTGAGCTGTCAGCACAGAGCCCGACGTGGGTTTCTAACCCACAGACTGCAAGATCATGACCTGAGCCGATGCTTAACTGACTGAGTCACCCAGGCACCCCCCTATTTATTCATTTAGAAACAAACATGAGTGTATGTAAAATTATTTTAGGGCCTCAGGGCTCCTGGGTGGCTCAGTTTGTTGAGTGTCTGACTCTTGGTTTCAGCTTAGGTCATGATCTCATCGTATGTGGATTCGAGCCCTGCATTGGGCTCCACGCTGACAGTGTGAGGCCTGCATGGGATTCTCATTCTGTCTCTGTCTCCCTCTCAATCTCTCTCAAATATATTGAAAAAAATAATTTTAGGGCCTTGACATTTTTGTGGGGACATAATAATATGATTAGTAATTTTAAGATTTATATGAGTGTTATTAAATGAATCACCAAAATGTGTTTACCTGTGATCCTAAAAAGTACTGCAGAGTGATGTAATCTTTTTTTAATTATGTCATTAGGAGGCCACATGTTTATTATTATTTTTCTTAAGTTTGTTTTGAGAGAGAGCGAGCGTGTGCACAGAAGAGAGGGCAGAGGGAGAGGAGAGAGAGAATTTCAAACAGGCTCCGAACTGTCAGTGCAGAGCCTGACCTGGGGCTTGATCACATGAGCTGAGAGATCACGACCTGAGCCGAAATCAAGAGTCGGATGTTTGACTGAGTCACCCAGGCACCCCAGTGATACAATCTTAATTAAAATTGTTTTTGCCAGTGTAATAATAGGCAGCAAACAGGCTTAAATAGTAAATTATATTTGTAAGAGTATTAGAGAAAAAAATAGGCTGTTTAGCTAATTAATAAGTAGGAAGATATTTTTATTCTAAGGAATAAAATATAATCTTACATATTTTGGTATCTATATGTACATGTAATTTGCATATTTTGTGTGACTAAAGATCAGGAAGTTTTGAATGATTTAACTTTGCTTATAGTGTAGCTAATTCTACTTAACAATTTTAAAATGTTCTTAAAGACACCAAAGATTAGGTTTCTCCCTGGGGGCTGGAGAGGGTGCACATTATATACTAAGGTAATTTTACTGGTGGTCTTTTTTTCAATCTTGATCTATTGTCAGAATGAAATTTTCAGACTTTTAATTAATGAGATTGTTTCTGGGATAGCTGTGGATATTGTTTTCAATGACTGGCAACTTTGCTTATTATAAAGTGTGAATACTGAATTTATGTGAACTTTATCTTTGCATATTGACTAGAAAAAAACTCATTTAGTAAAATTAAAGCCTACTATATAGAGAGAGCACTGTGTTAGCTTTTATCTGGGTGATCGATCACACAGGTATGGCACAATGCTATCTATGCTTAAGGAGTTTACAGTCTACTAGAGATTGCTAGTGGTATCATGGTGATGCTCACAACTCCTTGGTATTCGTGACCCAGCTAATCATCTGTCAGATTCATGGGAAGTTAAATAATGTTTTTAGTTCATTAATGATCAAAGTGAGCATCAAAACTAATGTTCTAGATTATGCTGCTGGTAAAGGTGCTTGGCTTTTTGTTTAATGCCCTTTGACTTCTTTTGTACTGTTGAGATAGTACTCACTAAACAGATACTCGTTGGACAAAGCAAAATGGGGTGAAGTTCTACGTGAATGATAAGTCTAAGAAGTACCTTAGAGCTGTTTTCAGGGGAATATTTAGGAGTTAAACATGGAGAAAACAGACCCTTGAAAGAGAAAACTGGAGGGGAGGAGAAGCAGAGCTCGGGAAAGAAAGAAGCGGCATTCTAAGCAGATAGAAAAGCATTAATATACAGGTTTGGGGGTGAAAAGTGCAGAACATAGTCTGGAGATTATGAGCAATCTTGAGTAGTAAGACTTCAATGTCTCTAATGGAGTAGATTGGACTTGATAGATTGAAGCCACGTTTTGGGGGGCCTAAAATGGAATTTTAGTGCTATTTGTTAAGAATTTTCTAAGAGTAAAGAAAGGGACCCAACTATAGTGGGTCTTTGTGAAGTAATTTGGTAACACTGAGGGGATTTATAGGTGGAAAGAGTTTTTGAAGGTGAGAAAATCAGATAGAAATATTCTTAGAGAATTACTTGATAAAGGCCACCCCTTTGGGACCGTCCTTGATCACTTACTCTTGAACAGGACATGAGTCTGTCAAGGAAATCTTTGAAAGGCATCCTCAGGGAAAAATTATTTGAAGGATAGTTTTGTGTTTGTATCCATAATGCTTATAATGCAAATGGGCGGTGGTTAAACAGATGAATGACTTAGACTGACGATGTTGGGAAGAGGAGTAGGAAGTGTAACAGCTTCCTAGCTTCAGTCACACTGGGCTCTGAGATTGGTAATATCTGTTAGCAAAAGTTAGAAAAGTAGGTTTGGGACCCTTTGCCCTCAAAATGCAGAAAGACAATAATGAAAACATGTCCTCCGTCAATTGAAAAGACAGATTTGAGGGTGCCTACGGTAGTTCAGTCAGTTAAGTGTCCGACTCTTGATTTTGGCTCAGGTCATGATCTCACAGCCCACATCGGACTCTGTGCTGACAGTGCAGAGTCTGCTTTGGATTCTCTCTCCTTCCCTCTCTGCTTCCCCACCACCACTTGAATGTGACCATCCTTCTCTCTCCCGCTCTCCTCCCCACCCACCCCCTCCTGCCTCAAAATAAGTCAATAAACTTAAAAAGAGAGGCACCTGGGTCGCTCGGTCGGTTAAACATCCAGCTTCGGCTCAGTCATGATCTTGTGGTTCACCATTTTGGGCCCTGTGTTGGGCTCTGTGTTGACAGCTCAGATTCTGTGTCTCCCCCTCTGTCTGCCCCTCCCCTGCTTGCTCTCTCTCTCTGTCTCTGTCTCTCAAAAGTAAATAAACACCTAAAAAAGAAAAGTACTGTATCTATAAAAAAGATTTGGAACTTGGGGAAGAAAGAGGTGTGCCACATTTGTTAATAGTTGTGATTTTTCCCATGGGGATCATAGTTGAAGGCGTAGAAAAAAGGAAGTTTTCAGGGGGAATATAGAGAGAAGAAGCCAAAGAAGAAACTTCAATAACACTCAAATTTAAACAAATTTTGGGGGGGGATAATATCCAGAGATGTCAAAGAATAAGACCCAAGGAAATACATGGGTTATGGTAATAGTAAGTATTTTGATAGAATGGTATAAACTAGCTCTTGATGTGTAGGGAGAGAGTGGATAATGAAAAAAATGATGATTTCTTTTTTCAGCTTCAGTTGGCAGAGAAAGACAAAGAAATAAATGGACTGACGACACATTTGGAAAAACTCTCCGGGAGAAGGTATCGAATGGTGTACTTTAACATCTTTCATGAGACAGTGAATGATACTACAGCTTTATGAAGACACACATTTTATAATCACGTGAGGGTGGCTAAAAAAAGTTAAATTAAGGGCGCCTGGGTGGCTCAGTGGGTTGAGCGTTCGACTCTTGATTTTGGCTGGGTCATGATGCTAGGGTCATGGGCTCGAGCCCTGCTGAGCTCCTCGCTGAGCATGGAGCATGCTTAGGATCCTCTCTGTCCCTCTGCCCCTCTCCCCTGCTTCTGCATGCATGCGTGCGCGCTCACGCTCTCTCTTTCTCTCTGTCAAAAAAAAAAAAAAAAAAAAAAAAAAGGATAAAGAAAAGACTGAAGCAGATCTTAGTATGCTTAGGTCCAGAATCTTTTTAGTTAAATAATATTTTTAAAATATTTTACTTTATGGGGAAAAGGCTGAAGTGTTTAAGTTTAGCTTGCTCTTTGTTACATATATTGTATTTAATAATAAAGAAATTTTAGGATGTTTAAATTTAGAAAGAGTAAAAAATTTAAAAGTTATACATGATATTGTCTTTATCTGGTTTTCTTTCGTGAAGGAAACATTTTAGAAGTTATTTAATGATTTATAGTGTAACTTACCAGTGAAACAGAATGTACATTTATAATGTAAAAAATGCTACAGTGCAGCATTTCACAAAGTATTGTTTGAGGTCTTTTGGGGGCCCCTATCCCCTTTTAGAGGTCTACAAAGTTACAAACTATTTTCATAATACTAGAGTGTTATTTGCGCCCCCCCCCCCCCCCCCCCCCCCCCCGTACTGTATTACATTTAAACATGCTGGTATGTAAGCAGTGGTGTTAAAACTGCTGGTGTGTTAGTTTTTGAATCAAGGCAGTTACACCAAACTCCGTTAGTGTAGTTACCATACATGGGAGGACCCTGCCACCCCACCTTTCCTGTGCCTGTTATCTCTGCCCCGCAGCAGCATCTGGGCAACGCCAGTGGCTGCTGGGCTTCTCCTGGGGCCAAAACAGATTTCCCAGCCACCGGCGGCCCAAAAGTCTGGAGAAAATTTGCTTGCTGTTCTTGCTGTTGGGCAGCTCTCCAGTCCAGCGGAAGGGCTACGTGTCATGAGGGAAGCCAGGCTGTGAAGAGCCGGGTTGCTTCTGTGGCACGGGCAGAGCTTTAGAAAGATGGTCCTCGAAGCACACCTGGTAGTTGTTGCATGACGAAAGGTAATTGTCGCATGATGATCCTGCCCTGCTGCCCCCAAAATAAAAATGGACTCCTGTTGGTCCCTCCCCCCTCCCCCCAACCACACACACTTGGGCACTAAGGGAGGTCAGTCGGTTGTCCCCCTCCCCTCCTTTGCCCGGGACTTGGCAACCCCAGAGAGGAGCCGCTGTGCCCTGAGTCCCAAGAGGGTCTCTGAGGGCTCCCTGCCTTGCAGCCTCCAGCAGGGGCGCCTCAGTAGTGTGAGGGCGCTGGGGCTCGTGTGGGAGGCCATGTGGCGTGGCCATTCCCACGGGAATGGCACTAGCCGCAGACTTGGCACCTCTGCTCTGGATCCTGGGTTAAACTTGAAGTTGTGTTTTAGCTGGCGTGTCTTGGCTTGTGGTCCGTGTGAGTCGGCTCTGTCAAGTCGCCATAATAAAGCTTTGTAAGGTGGCAAAAAACATGTTAACCGTTCATCTTAACCATTGCAGTAAAGGTTAAAAACAAAAAGCCTGATGATGAAACAGTAAAATAGTAATCTTTTATTTTCAAACGTTTTTTTAATCTTTGTTTTTGAGAGAGAGAGACACAGTGTGACCAGAGGAAGGGTAGTGAGAGCAGGAGACACAGAATCCGAAGCAGGCTCCAGGCTCTGAGCTGTCAGCACAGAGCCCGATGCAGGGCTCGAACTCATGAATTGCAAGATCATGACCTGAGCTGAAGTCAGATGCTCAACCGACTCGGCCACCCAGGTGCCCTGAAACAGTAAAATAGTAATCTTAATCGAAGCTTGATCTCAGGGTGCATGTCTTTTTAATATTCTATGTGATGAAATGGGAAGTACCCCCAAAGTGCTTCTGCCTGAAGTATGATGGTTATCTTAAAGTGAAGTACTTGTGCAGTTGTTTGGGTTGTGAGCTGAACTAGCTGCTTTTTTCCTAGCATATCGTTTCTGTATTAAAGAATGACTAATACGGGTGACTCAGTTGGTTGTCTGACTCTTGATTTTGGCTCAGGTCATGATCCCAGGTTCGTGGGAATGAGCCCTGCATCGGGTTTCATGCTGAGCGTGGAGTCTGCTTAAGATATCCCCACCCTCTCCCTCTCCCCCCCCCCCCCCCCCCCCCGCCAACTCCTTGCCCCTCTCCCCCCCTCCTCGTCCCTCTCTCCTGCTTATGCGCTCTCGTGCACTCTAAAATATATATATAAAAAAAAAAATGACTAGTAGACAAGATATATAGTTATTTTAAAGGTAAGGTATTTGGTAGGTGTTTTCTTGAAAAGAAGTGACCTTTAAGGAAAAAACAAATGATAGTATTTATTGCCAGTGATAAAATTCAGGCTTTTAAGCAAAAACTAGAACTTTGGGTAACTTGTATCTGCTACCGTGAGCTTGATAATTCCCAGTGCTTACACACTTTTCTGATAAGATGGGCAGTAATATTAAGACTGATTTTTAAAAAGTGTTTAGTTAAATTGGCCAGCATTTGGAAGATCTACATGACTCAGTGAACCAATCAAGTTTCCCAAATGACCAATGATGATACTACAAAATCACCCATGATAAGGAGGTCATTCAGATCTTAGGGTTGAGTGGCGTTGCTGTGTGACAGTTGCAGAATTCTGACTTATCTTTTTTTTGTTGTTTTTAAAGTTTATTTATTTATTTATTTATTTATTTAGTGTGTGTGTGTGTGTGTGTGTGTGTGTGTGTGTGTGTGTGTGTGTGTGTGTAAGTGGGAGGAGGGGCAGAGGGAGAGAGAGAATCCCAAGCAGGTTCTGTATTGTCCGCACAGAGCCCAGTACGTGGCTTGATCCCATGAACTCTGAGATCATGACCTGAGTTAAAATCAAGAGTCGGATGCATAGCCAACTGAGCCACCCAGGCTCCCTGAATTCTGATTTTTCAAATCCATCATTTTCTGTTTGTCCCTTAGCATTCTATAAGGAAGAAGAAGAACCTTCAGGGTGTCACAGAGCTTCCCTACCCTCTCCAGGCATGGCACTGTCTTAGCACATTGGTGTGTTCACCAATTGGAATTGTTTAAGAATTTTAAATCTGGGGTTTGAATATAATAGCATGGTTAATTAAATCATTGGTCAGGTGATTTAACTCAGTCTCCATCTTCCCTCCTATCCCTGATGTAGAGGGGGGCTGTTAGTAAAATTTCTAACTCTCTGTAGTCACGTGCTTGGTCCTTCTGGTGGAACTGAGGGCTTCCCAGGAGTCACCTTGTTAGCATAAATTATATTAGTCTAAAGGGACTTACTATGAATGACAGAAGACATTGTTGCTATTCAGGAAATTCTAAGAGTTTTAGGAGATCTTTGCTAGGAACCAGGGACAAAGGCCAAGTACATTTTTGTATCTGTGTATGTGTATGAATATATTTTTAATTTATATTTAGGTGTCTTGTGTCCATCTGTCTATCTTCCTGACAGTCATGAGTATGAACTCTTTAGTCAGTGGATTGGAATTTGTTGCTCTTTGGTTTTGTTTTAAATATTTGTGTATTTTGAGGTGAGTGTGCAGAGGAAGAGGGAGAGACAACCTCGGGCAGGCTCCGCACTCAGTGTGGAGCCCAGCGTGAGTTGAGATCATGACCTGAGCTGAAATCAAGAGTTGGATGCTTAATGGACTGAGCCACCCTGGCACCCCTAGAATTTTTTTTTTTTTTAATGTTTGTTTATTTTTGTGAGAGAGAGACAGAGTGTGAGTAGGGGAGGGGCAGAGAGAGAGAGTGAAACATAGAATCTGAAGCAGGCTCCAGGCTCCAAGCTGTCAACACAGAACCCGACGCGGGACTTGAACTCACAAACCACAAGATCATGACCTGAGCCGAAGTCGGAAGCTTAACTGACTGAGCTACCCAGGTGCCCCGGGGACCCCTAGAATTTATTACTGTTCTTAATTTGATGTTTCTACAGTTCTAGATTTGGTCAATGGAAGCACTTTGAAACTGGTTTCCTGATATTCACCTGTATCAAAAGGGTGTTGTTGATTTTTTTGAGTACTTAATATCTTTCCAGCATTGCAAGATATTCTGGCTTATCTTGTACCCTTCTTCCTCCTGCCTTGCGGAGGTTGTAACAAGGTTTGAGGGAGGCACATGTCATACAACAATGGGAACAAACACCCAGTCATCACGCTTTTGAACTACAAAAGGATCTCATCGTGTACCCTTCTTAACTCATCTTTGGTTTGTCCGTTGTTGTGTTTGTTCTTTTTTAAAGTTTATTTAATTCGTTTTGAGAGAGAGATAGCATGAGTGGGGAGGGGCAGTAAGAGGGAGAGAGAGAATCCCAAGCAGGCTCCATGCTGCCAGTGCAGAGCCCGACATGGGGCTCAAACCCACGAAACTGTGAGATGATCACCTGAGCTGAAATCAAGAGTTGGACACTTAACTGCTGACCCACCCAGGCACCCCTGGAATTGTCCTTTTTTTTTTTTTTTTTTTTTTTGTAATAAGAACAGAGTTTTTGGCTTATTATTAGAGATGGTATTTAGAAACCAAAATATGGGCCCTCGGTGTGTCCATGATTCCTGGTGCTCATTGCCTCTAGATCTTTTCAGTGGACAGAACTAAGAAATGTTATTTTAGATATCATGAGTTGTGGTCCAACTCCACACAGTTCTTCTCCTTGCCTTCCTCATTTCCTATTTCTATGTCCCGTCTACCGTGAGAATTCTGGTGTCCAACAATACCAACACTTGTATGAATTTGCCAAGCCCAATAATCCACAAATATTACTATGAGACAGAAACCTATTAAGTAAGAATAGAATTTGAGGGGCATCTGGTGGCTCAGTTAGTTAAGCGTCCAACTCTTTTTTGACTCAGGTCATGATCTCAACAGTTTTGTGAGTTCAAGCCCCACATTGGGCTCTGCGCTGACCCTGTGGAGCCTGCTTGGGCCTCTCTCTGCCCTTACCCTGCTCGAGAGCGCTCTCTCTCTCCTCCTGCAAAATAAATAAACCTAGAAAAAAAAAAAAGAATTTGAGATTGAAGTTGTTTTTCCTGCCTCTTAACACTTCAGAGTATTATGTTGAAATAGTTTTTTCTTCTTCCTCCTCTCTCCCCTTCCTCTTTGCTTTTAGTGTGTGGGAACACAAAATGAAAAGTGGATTATAAAGATTCCTGCAAAGGGACACCTGGGTGACTTAGCATTGGCTCCTGATTTGGGCTCAGGTCATGATCTCACTGTTTGTGGGAGGGAGCATGGAGCCTGCTTGGTAGTCTCTCCCTTCCACTCTCTGCCCCTCCCCCATTTCCATGTGCTAGTGCTCGCTTTCTCTAAAAAAAAAAAAAATAAAAAAGATTGCTGCAAGTAAACAATTAAAGATAATTAAAACAATAGCACAAATGAAGAGTGAGAAAATGATTTTTTTTAAATTTCTGGTATGAGTTTTGGTCAAGTGTATTGCAAAGTTAAAACAATGATGCTCTAATCATGGGGCACCTGGGTGGCTCAGTCAGTTGAGTGTCTGACTCTTGATTTCTGCTCTGGTCATGATCCTAGGGTTGTGGAATTGAGCCCCGGGTCCAGCTCCTTACTGAATGTGGAGTCTGCCTGGGGTTTGTTCTCTCTCCCCTCTCCCTCCACCCCCCTCTCCCTTTCTCCCTTCCCCTTTCTCCCCCCTCCCTCCCTTCTTCCCTCTCCCTCCTCCCTCCCCTCTCCCTCCTCCCTCCCCTCTCCCTCCTCCCTCCCCTCTCCCTCCCTTCTCCCCCCTCCCTCCCTTCCTCTCTCTCTCCCTCTCTGTCTCTCTCTGTCTCCGTCTCTCTCTCTCTCTTCTTCCCTCTCTCCCCCCTCTCCCTCCCCTCTCCCTCCCCTCTCCCTCCCCTCTCTCTCCCCTCTCTCTCCCCTCTCTCTCCCCTCTCTCTCCCCTCTCTCTCCCCTCTCTCTCCCCCTTCTCTCCCCTCTCTCTCCCCCTTCTCTCCCCTCTCTCTCTCCCCCTTCTCTCCCCTCTCTCTCCCCCTTCTCTCCCCCCTCCCCCTCCCTCTCTCCTCCCCCTCCCCCCCTCCTCCCCCTCCCCCCTCCCCCTCCCTCTCTCCCCCCTCTCCTCCCCCTCCCCCCTCCCTCCGTCTCTCCCTCTCTCCCCCTCTCCCTCCCTCTCCCCCTCTCCCTCCCTCTCTCCCCCTCTCCCTCCCTCTCTCCCCCTCTCCCTCCCTCTCTCCCCCTCTCCCTCCCTCTCTTCCCCTCTCCCTCCTTCTCTCTCCCTCCCCCACCTCTCCCTCTACTCCTCCCCCTGCTCACTCTCTTTCTGTAAGATAAAAAATCAGTGATGCTGTAATCAGAGCTGACAAGAAGTTGGGAAGAGATGTATATATATTACAAATGCTTCAGACAACTTTGAGATACGGATTTACTTTCAGTATTGTGAATAAGAAACCCAGCTCTAAGTGTGTATTGTGCTTAGAGATATTTGCTAATGCTAGAGAGAAGCAGTCAAGATACTTTATATATTTTACAACTATAAAAAGACATTTTTATATGAAATATTTATATATGATACATACAAAAATTGTTTAGAATTTATAAAATGGTTATATTACCTACCTGACAATTAATATTTCTACATTAAAATGTGTTTGAGGGGCACCTGGGTGGCTCAGTCGGTTAAGCATCTGACTTCAGCTCAGGTCATGATCTCAACGGTCCGTAAGTTCGAACCCCGCATCGGGCTCTGTGCTGAGAGCTCAGAGCCTGGAGCCTGTTTCAGATTCTGTATCTCCCTCTCTCTGCCCCTTCCCCGCTCATGCCGTCTCTCTCTGTCTCTCAAAAATGAATAAACGTTAAAAAAAATTTAAAATAAATAAATAAATAAAATGTGTTTGAAGTTTTATATAGGATATAGTCCTGAATGATTATAACTGCTTGTATGTTTTATTATGATATAAATGGCTGAAATCATATAAAATAGTGCGGTATATTACAGTTACAATGCTAACAAATTTTCCCCAAACTTAATGGCTCAAAGCATTTGTTATTTCACAGCTTCTGTGAGTGAGGAGTTCGGGTGTGACTTAACTGCGTCTTCTGGCTTTAGACCTCTCACAAGCCTGCAGTTAGGTTGTCAGAGGGCTCAGTCATCTCATGGACGTAGATTTGTTTCCAAGCCCACTCAGGTGATGTCAGGATTCAGTTCCTTGGTGGTTATTAGTCCAAGGGCAGACACACTTCCTCTGCTGCCATCTTCCATGCGGTCACTCCTCTCCTGTACTCTTGACTCAGGTGAAAGGTTACTCAAAACACAGGGTAACCTTTAAAAATGTAAAGCTGATCACTTCCTTGCTTAAAGCTCCTTAATGGGCCTGTTGTGCACTTAAGATTAAACCTTCACATGTGATATTTTGTATGACTGGCCTCCATTTCTCTCTCTCTGTTCCCATCTTAAGCCACAGTGTCCTGTTTCACTATCCTCCATTGCAGAGTCTCTCTCAGTAGTTCTCAAACTTGAGCTTGTGTCAGAATCCCCCGTAGTGCCTGTCAAACCCTAGATTCCTGGGTTCCATTCCCAAAGTTTCTAATTCAGTAGGTTTGTAGTGGGGCTTGAGATTTGTGTTTCTAAGTTCCTGGTGCTGCTGCTCTGGGCACCACACTTTGAGAACTGTTCTAGTCACTCAGTCTGTACAATTCACCAATTGCCTTGTTTTCTCAGGGCCCGCATTCATGTCCTTTGTCAGGAATATTCTTGCCTACAATTCCTTATTATTTTGTTAGACTTTTTTTTTTTTTTTTAAGTTTAAACCTAAGAGGGGCCCTTGGGTGGCTCAGTCAGTTAAGCATCCAGCTTCAGCTCCGGTCATGGTCTCATGGTTTGGTTTGCGAGTTCAAGCCCTGCATTGGGCTTCGTGCTGAGAGTGTGGAGCCTGCTTGGCGTCCTGGCTCTTTCCTCTCTCTCTCTGTTCCTCCCCCACTCACACTTTCTCTCTCAGGATAAATAGGTAAACTTTTTAAAAAAGAGTTTAGGGGTGCCTGGGTGGCTCAGTCGATTAAGCATCCAGTTTCGGCTCAGGTCATGATCTCATGGTTCCTGGGTTCGAGCCCTGCATTGAGCTCCACACTGACAGTATGGAGCCTGCTTGGGATTCTCATTCATTCTCTCTCCCTCCCTCCCCCACTTGCACTTTCTCACTCTCTCAAAAATAAATACAAAAAAAAAAGTTTAAATACATGAGAATAGAGAGAATAATAGAATGAACTGTTGTACTCCTCACCCAACATCAGTAATTGTTATTTTATGGCTGTCTTATCTATGCAACCATAATTACCTTCCTTCTTCCCCAGTGATTTTTTTTCAACTATATTCCAGAATTCATATTACTTCCCTCTAAATATTTAAATATTCTTTTCTTGATTCATCCTTCAAGTCCCAGATTAACTGACTCGTCCTCAGTGAGGCCTTCTTTGACCTCCCACTCTGAAGTACATACCTTTATTGAATTCACACCTGGGACCTGTTACTTTTATTTCGTAGCATTTAACATAATTTGTAATTAATGTTTATTTCTGCCTCTGCTTAATTGTAAGATACATGAAGATAGGAAATGTCCATTTTATTCACCATTTGTAGCTCCTAGTACAGTGCCTGATACTTGAAGTTAAGTATTAGTTGAATTAATAAATTAATGGGGCAAACATAATTTATAGCTTTTGCTTATAAAAACATTTGGTGAAAGAAATGTACTGGAATCAGCAATTTTATTGTCAGTAAGTACCCTGCCCTGTCAGGGTGCAATAGAAGTAGGACAGTTTGGGGGCGCCTGGGTGGCTCAGTCGGTTAAGTGGCTGGCTTCGGCTCAGGTCATGATCTCGCGGTCCGTGAGTTCGAGCCCCGCGTCGGGCTCTGTGCTGACAGCTCAGAGCCTGGAGCCGGTTTCAGATTCTGTGTCTCCCTCCCTCTGACCCTTCCCTGTTCATGCTCTGTCTCTCCCTGTCTCAAAAATAAATAAAAACGTTAAAAAAAAAAAAAAAAAAGGACAGTTTGTTTTCTGCTTCTGGTCTCCCTGAGTTACTCCTGATTTTCTTGCTGGTGACACTGTAGTTTTATGTTACTTAAAAAGTCTGTATTTATAAGAATTTCTGTTTCCTATTTTAACAGCTTATTTAATGTTTATCTCCCCAGTGTTATCTCAGAACCATCAGAACCCCTACCCTAGTAGGGTACAAGGTTAGGACTAAGTCCCTTTTGTGTATCACTAAAACCTAGATCCACTAGAATGAACCAAGTGATTGTTGAGTGGATAAATGAAAAGTACTTACCACCATCTAACTATTTATTTTACATATTTTGTGTATTGTAGTTCTTCTTTGCCCTAGAGTATAAACTGCATATGAGCGGGAATTTTTGTCTGTTTTGGTTATTCCAGAATCCCTAGTGCCTACCACATAATACTCCCTAAATATTTATTGAACATGTGTGTGAATAAAAGAACTAACAGTATGAAGTAATAGCTCTCTTAAGATTAAAAACCCTACCAATTTAGGGATGCCTGACTGGCTCAATCGCTAGAGCATGTGACTCTTGATCTCAGGGTCGTGAGTTCAAGCCCCACATTGGGTGTGGAGTCTACTATAAATAAATAAACACATAAATAAATAAATCCCTACCAGTTTAACTTCATTTAGGAACTTAATAGCTTAAAATCTTATTTTCATGTCATTCAAAAACTATTTAATAGAATTATCATTTTCATATTTTCATACTATTTCAAATATTCTGCATAAATGCCTTAGTAGAAACATAAAGGGGGAGAGTAAAGAAAATAATAAGCAAAAGCAAAATGGCAAATAATGATTTAAAAGAAAGATTGTGGGAAATACAAATAAAAATTTTTTAAATTAAAAACCATTTCAGAATAGTTGTTAACATCAGATACCTGACTATTTATTTTTTCTGAATCATTTTGTGTTTCCAGACGGTTTGCTTCCTACCTGACAGTGGAAGAGTAGCATATATACTTAAAATTAACAGGAGATAGCTGTAATGAAATGTTATAATAATAGCATGATTAAATAATCATGACCCCACACAACTGGTCCTAGAAAAGTCGTAGACTACCATGTTTCCCTTTTTAGCTAAAACTTAGCGGCTATCTAGGAGTGATAAAAGGAGGTTATGAGAATTATATAATACCTTGAACAGCTTGTTCAGAGTTGTAATTCCGAACATTTAATGTCTTTCCTCCTCTTTGATTGGGTCAACATGTGGCATATAAGGGAAATATATTACTTCTCCTGTTTAACAGTTGGGAGTACCAGAGACCTCCTTAATTCGTTGGGTAATTTGTAAAACCAAGGCTACTGTGAGCCATTTTGGGGCCTTGAAGAAGAAAAAAAGATGTAGGCATTCTAGCAGAGGCAAACCAGCTAACCACACTTTTGTGCCTTAGAACTATAAAAGAGGATTCCTAACAAAATCTATTTGTTACATTGTGGAGGCTTTTATTTTAGGGGGATTCTAAGTCAGTCATTAACAGTTTTGCCCAGGTGACATAGCTGTATCCTGTCATGCATGTCTTTGAAGGTAGAGGAGGTCTTGGAGGAGTTCTGAGTTTTTGGCCATTTTTCTTTTTTTTTTTTTTTTGTACTTCTTTATTTTTGAGGGAGAGGGAGAGAGAGAGAGAATTCCAAACGGGCTCTGCACTGTCAACACAGAGCCCGACATGGGTCTCAAACTCCCGAACCGTGACAGCGTGACCTGAGCTGAAACCGAAAGACACTTAACCAACTGAGCCACCCAGGTGCCCCTTGACCATTTTTGTTCTAAGGGCCTTTTGATATAGTCTGGTGAAGTCTGTTTTCAGAAATAGTTTTAAGTGATTAAAGCAAAATATACAGAATCACAAAGGAATCAAATTCTAAGAAAGTTATCAAAATTTTCAGTTTATGATCTATGTGACAGGTAGTATATGTGCTTATTTCAAAATGTTAAGATTTAGCATGTCTAGTAATTACTAATTTCAAAGTAGTGAAATATAAAGGCTGTTTTGAGATGGCTGCAGTGACTGTAATATGAAGTGAATATATCTTTGATTCTGTAGGTGACAAAGGTATTGGAACCGTTCGCTACTGTGGTTTTTTGGCCTTCATAATCGAAGAAAATGCTAAATTTCAGTTAGAAGTTAGTGAAAAGATAACACATTTATTTTCCCCATCTAAATTGATTTATCTCCTGAATTCTAAACGTGGACCCTTTGGGGGGTGTTGTAAATGCAAATTTAAGAATCTTCTCTAAGTCAAGAGTTCAGTCTTCCAATTTACCAAACAGCCTACCTATAACTGTCTTGTTCATGTCCCTGTGTTCTCTTCACCCCACCTCCAGTTTCCCTCATGAGGAATCAAAGCTGCTTGTTACTGGACCTTTTCTTACCCTGCATCCTATTTGCAGGGGATTTATTGCATCTCTGATGGTAGAGGAGAGGGGTTAACTTAAGAGTGAACTCTTTATTGTGTTGGAATCTCTGAAGTTGCTTGACTATACCAATGAATGCATAAATCTCTTGTTGAAACCCTTGACTCCATATAATTTGCTTAAACTTTTGTAGCAGTTGACCCTGTCTAAACCTTTTACTCTTTCCTGTCCTTTTCCTC
The DNA here is from genome assembly GCF_018350195.1 of Panthera tigris. Lineage (NCBI taxonomy): Eukaryota > Metazoa > Chordata > Mammalia > Carnivora > Felidae > Panthera > Panthera tigris. The sequence continues at coordinate 118,372,771 of NC_056661.1, forward strand.
ATTTCTTGAATCTTTTTGGAAATATTTTTTGGGGGTGCCTGGGCGGCTCAGTCGGTTAAGCATCTGACTCTTTATTTCGGCCATGGTTGTGCTTTCATTGTTTGTGAGTTAGAGCCCCGCGTCAGGTTCTGCACTGACAGCTCAGAGCCTTGAATCTCAATCCCTCCCTCCTTCTCCCCCACGTCTCCCCCCTCCACCCCCCTCTCTCCCTCTCCCCCCACCCCAGCTCTCTGCTCTTCACAGCTTGGTGTGCTCGCCTTCACACGCACGCATAGGTGCGTTCTCGCTCTCAAAAAATTTAAAAAAAAAATTTTTTTTTAATTTACTCTCACTTTTTCTCTACTCACGTTGCACTTTCACAATACTGAATTACGGTGGCAGCGCGTCTGGGGTTTTTTTGATTCATGGCAGGAGATGAGGGAACCTCTGTTGAGGTCCTGCTGTGTTCTAAACACTACTCATTTCTCAGTAGTCCTCCTAGGGCTGGAAAAGATAGATTCTTCAGGGTTATTAGTGCTGGAGAAGTCTGACTCCAGTCTGCCATATTATTTGTTTCTAATTTCTGCTTATTTATTTCTAATTTCAAGTATGCCTAGAATAGCTTTGCTAGAATAACCTTAGTAAGGACCATTTTACCATGTTATTACTGTTCAAGAACAGTTAGACCCATTGTAATAAACTGTATGACAAAGATTTGGCACATCTGGCCTTCACTTGACTTTTTAGCTACATATTTCTTGCTCTTAACATGCAACCTGTGCTCTAGCCACATCGTTCACTTAACCAATCCTGCAATATGCTTATTATTTCATGTATCTTCTATACTTTAAAAAAAATTTGTTTTTAACATTTATTTATTATTGAGAGACAGAGCATGAGCTGAGCATGGGAAGAGCAGAGAGGAGTAGACACAGAATCCAAAGCAGGCTGCAGGCTCTGAGCTATCAGCACCGAGCCTGACACGGGGCTCGAACTCATGAACTGCGAGATCATGACCTGAGCCGAAGTCGGATGCTCAGTCGACTGAGCCACCTAGGCACCCCTATGCTCTTTTCACAGGCTTAGGAGAACTTGTAATTGCTGTATCTCTTCTCATCTCTTCTCTGCTGTATCTCCTAAATTGACTTGAATTTTTCATGTTTACCAGTTTTTCTTTCTATGATAGTGACTTACTTTAAGAGTCTTATCTGTTTTCTCATAGGTGACATTTAGCAAAACCAGCTGAGTTTTGCTTTACAGATAAACTTTTCCACTCTTATATTCTATGTTAAAATTTCTGGTTGATTTTTTAAATGACTCTATTGATGTACAGTTTAATGAAACCCACCTATTTTAAGTGTAACTTGATGAATTTTGGTAAATATATATAGTCTTGTAATTACCACTGTATTCAAACTATAGAATGTTTCCATTGTACAGACTTCCTTCATGCTCATTTTTAGTCAGCTCCTTCAGTTATCCCCAGTCCCAGACTGTCACTGATCTGTCTTCTGCTACTGTATAGTTTTACCTTTTCTAGCATTTCATGTAAATGCAATCATGCAGAATTTATCCATTCACTAGTTAGACATTAATCCTTTTACCAGCTGATGGACATATGGATTATTTCTAATGTTTTGCTGTGAATAATGGTGCTGTGAACATTCTCATCTCTCTGTGGGCATGTGTTTTCATTTTTCTTGGGTAGATGCCTACAAATGAATTGCTCTCTCGTATGATGGATTTGTTTTTAAGAAACAGCCAAACTGTGGGGCGCCTGAGTGGCTCAGTCAGTTGAATGTCTGACTTCGGCCCAAGTCATGATCCTGTGCTTCATGAGCTCAGGCCCGTGTCAGGCTCTGTGCTGATAGCTCTGAGCCTGGAGCCTGCTTCGGATTCTGTGTCTCCCTCTCTCTCCACCCCTCCCCTCTTGCCCTCTGTCCCTCCCCTCTTGCCCTCTGTCTGTCTCCCTGTCTCCCCAAAATAAACAAACATTAAAAATTTTTTTTTTAAGAAACAGCCAAATTGTTTTTCAGAGTGGCTGTACCATTTTGCATTCCCACTGGCAGTGTGTGAGCATTTCAGTTGCTCTGTAGGCTCTTAGTACTTGGTATTATCAGATTTTAATTGTAGTCTTTTCTGGTGGGTATGTAGTATTAACTCATTATGGTTTAAGTTTTAATTTCCCTGATGATTAGTGGTGATGGGTATCTTTTCATGTGCTTATAGGCTATTCATACATACTTTTTTTTTTTTTTTTTTTTGAGCAAGAGCATGAGCAGGGAAGGGGCAGAGAGAAGAGGGGTGGGGGTGGGGGACAGAGGATCAACGTGGGCTCTGTGCTGATAGCAAAGAGCCCAATGCAGGACTTGAACTCTCAAACCATGAGATCATGGCCTGGGCCAGAGCCAGACGCTTAACCAACTGAGTCACCCAGGCGTCTCTTGATTCTTTTGTAAAGTGTTCATATCTTTTATCTATTTTTTCTATTGAGTTATCTTTATTGGTTGTATTTAGTTTTAAGAGTTCTTTATGTATTGTACATACAATTCCTTTGTCCTATATTTTGGAAATATTTTCTCCCAATATGTAGCTTTCTTTTTCACTTTTAAAAATACTATCCTTGAGGGGCTTCTCAGTGGCTCAGTCAGTTAGGTGTCAGACTTTGGCTCAAGTCATGATCTCATGGTCTGTGAGTTGGAGCCTTGCATCAGGATCTCTGCTGTTAGCAGAGCCCACTTCAGATCTTGGGTACCTTGCCCTGCCCCCATCTGCCCCTCCCTACCCCCCCCCAACTAAGCATTTAAGAAAAATATATATCTTTGAAGAGCTAAATCTTCTAATTTTGAAAATAGTTTAATTTAGCAGTATTTTTCTTAATGGTTCATGCTATTTGTGTCCTAACACATTTTTGCCTCATTCAAGGTTACAAAGAATTTTCTTTTATTTTCTTCTACTAGATTTATAGCATTAGCTCTTATGTTTAGATTTATGATCTATTTAAAGTTAATTGTTTTGTATGGTATGGTATATAATCAGAATTTGTCCATTCCAGTTCTTTTAAGCTTATGCTTAAAAAAGCCCATCCCTGTCCTTCATTGAATTACTTCTGCATCTTTGTTGAAATTGAACGGACTATGAATATGGGTATTTGGGGGGCTCTGTCCTTTATTGATTTATATCAGGGGTCAGCAAACTAACAAGCCAAATATGGCCCATGGCCTATTTTATAAATAAAGTTTTATTAGCATATGGCCATGCCCATTCACTTAGGTATTACCTCTAGCTGCAACGGTAAAGGCATATTTGAGTAGTTGTGACAGACTGTTTCTTACAAAGCTGAAAATGTCTATCAGGCCCTTTATGGGAAAAATTTGCCAGCCCCTAATCTGTATGTTTAGTCATATGCCAACATTGTAGTCTCCTGATTTTATAGCTTCTTATATCATAAATCTTGAAATCAGGCACAAGTCTTTGTGTTGTTTTTTTTTTTTAAATGGGCTATTTTAGCACCTTTGTATTTCAGTCTTTATTTTCGAATCAGCTTGTCAATTTATACAAAAGCCTGCTGGGATTTTGTTGGGATTGTATTGAATGTATATAGATCAATTTGGGAGGAGTTAATAGCATAAAAATGCTGTTTTCCAGTCCATGAATGTGGTATATTTCTTTCTGTTGAGGCTTTCTTTAGTATCTCTCAGTAAGTTTGTGGTTTTTAGTGTATAGGCCTTGCACATTTTTTTATTAATTTATATCGGAATATGTTAATATTATCTATTGATGCTACTATAAATGGTATCTTTAAAAACTTCATTTTTCAACTGTGTGTTGCTTATATATAGAAGTACAGTTGATTTTATGTATTGACCTTGTATACTGCAATCTTGCTAAATCCACTCATTCTCCTAGTTTTAGTAGATTCCTTAGGATTTTCTACATATGTAATCATATCTCCTATGAATAAAGATGATTTTACTTCTTCCATTCCAGTCTGCTTTAATCTTAATCTTGCCTGAATCCACTGTTTAGTATCTCTAGTATGATGTGGAGTAGAAGTGGTAAGAGCAGGTGGAATTATTTAGTTTTTCACCATTAAGGTTCACTGTAGGCACTTTGTTGTTCAGTCTGGCTATTTGAAATGTCTTTTTTCATATTAAGGAAGTTCCTCTTTATTTCTGGTTTGCTGAGATTTAAAATATATATATGTGAGACTGTTGAGTTTTGTAAAATGTTTTTTTTACATCTATTGAAATGATCATACGGGTTTTTTTTTTTTTCCATTAGTCTGTGAACATAGTGATTTACATTGATTTTTGGATGTTAAGCGAACTTTGTTTTCTTGTGATAAAACCCACTTGGTCATGTTTTTTTTAAATACCATATTTGATTTTTTTTTTTTTTTTTTTTTGAGAAAGTTGTGCACGCACATGAGCAGGGGAGGGACAGAGGGGGAGAGAAAGAGAATCTTAATCTCGAGCCTGACGTGGGGCTCGATCTCATGACTATGAGATAATGACCTAAGCTGAAATCAAGAGTCAGATGTTTAATCAACTGAGCCACCCAGGCACCCCATGTTTGATATTTTAATGAAGATTTTTGCATCAGTATTTATGAGGGATGGGGTCTGCAGTTTTCCTTAATGTCATTGTTTGGCTTTGGTATTAGAATAGTGCTGGCCTTATAAAGTAAGTTCAGAAGTGTTTTTTGAAAGAATTTATATGGGTTTGGTATTTTTTAAAAATAAGTTTCTTAAATGTTTGATAGAGTTTACTAGAGAAGCAGCCTGGTTTGTTTTTTGTTTTCTGACTTTTATTGACAGCTAACTTGTAAGAGCTGCCCAGTTTCCTCTTAGCTCAATAAAAAGAGTATCATCGTGGCACAAATTTGAAAATGCATTCGGCTTTTTTATTCTGCCTTCTGATGTTGGAAGGGACAATTATGCGTAGTTGAGAGCCACCTGTATTCTTTGAACATGATGGGGAAATAATTTTATTTTATTTTGACCAAATGTTTAATGCTGCCCCTAAAATATTTCATTGCTTATTCACCTTTGGTTTTGTTAATTTTAGGAACTTAAAATGAGTCTAGAAAATCAAGCAGAAAGGAAAACAGAAGGTCCGAATTCTCAGAGTCCTCGGAAGATCTCACAGCGTCTCAGTACATGCTCAGAGCAAAATGGTCATGTTGCTGCAGTGCCAAATGTACAGCCAGTTCTGCAATATGGTAATCCTTATGCAACACAGGAAACCAGAGGTTATTGAAATATTTTTGGCTTTGGGTTAACTGAATATGAAGTTTTTTGGTTTGTATCTTCCTGAGATTAGAGAACTATTAGTACAGTTAGCTGTAATAGAAATCTTATTTATTTATTTATCTGTTTATTCATTTTAAAGCTATCTCTAGACCGAGATTCTTTTAAAGTTTATTTATTTTTGAGACAGAGCACCAGCAGGGGAGGGACAGAGAAGGAGACACAGAGTATGAAGCAGGCTCTAGGCTCTGAGCTGTCAGCACAGAGTCCAACGTGGGGCTCGAACTCAGGAACCGCAAGATCATGATCTGAGCCACCCAGGCGCCCCAAAAACATTATCTTATAACCAGTAGTTTTAATGTTTAACTAGGGTTCATCTAGGAGTGCTGCAGCGTGAATGAGTAGTCTTTTTGCTTATTACATGTAGTTCTTATTTTAAAAAATCACTTGGGTTAAAAGACATCATTTTTGTGATGCCCTAAAATGGTTCTTATATCCTGTTCATCATAGCTATACACAAAGATTCTCATTTTAGTACCAAGTTTCATTCTACTCTTCCAAAATTTTATTTCAGATGGAGCAGATGGTGCTTTTTACCCCGATGAAATCCAGAGGCCACCTGTAAGAGTACCTTCTTGGGGAGTGGAAGATAATGTTGTCTGCAGCCAGCCTGCTCGAAACCTTAGTCGGCCGGATGGTTTAGAAGACCCTGAGGATAGTAAAGTAAATTGAATTTCCATTTTCTGAGCCTGTCCCTTTTATTTTTTGTTTCCTGTAGAGAGGTTTGTGGAAGAAGGGAGTGTGTGTGCTTGTGTATACATGTGATTGCTTACTTAATTTTTGGAAAAATCTGCTTTTATTTAAATTTGAAAAATCAACCATCAATATGCGTCAGACTTACACTTTAGGATTGATACTAAAGTAAAAGATTAAGTTCAGAGAATGGCCTCAGAATATCATAGCTATCAGTTTAATCTTTAAAAAATGTTTTTGAGATATAATTAACATATAATATTAGTTCAAGTATACAACATGATTCCATATTTATATATATTGCTAAATGATCACTACAACAAGTCTAGTTAACTTTCATTATCACACATAGTTACAAATTGTTTTCCCTTTTGTGATGAAAACCTTTAAGATGTGCTCTTGGCGGCTTTCAGATGTATGATACATTATTATTAGCTATAATCACAGATAGGTTAATCTTAACTATCACTTACTAAGTAATTTATTCTTTTGAATGTAGATGTACTAGGTTGGAAGAAGCAGTGTTAATGACAATATTATGCTTCAGTATGTGTCCTTTAATTTTAACATTTATGCCCCATTTTAAATTTTAAGATGGACTATATATAGCTAGAAAAAGAGCAATCTTTATATATATAAAATATTTAAAGTATTTTATATATATTAAAATATTTAAAATATTTTAAGTATACATTTAAAATATGTGTGTGTGTGTGTGTGTGTGTGTATATATATATAATTATATCACAATTTTCTCCTTCTGAGAAATAATTCTTTTAGACATCATCAGTATTTAATTTTTTAGCAACCCAATACTGATTATTGAATTAGTTTGTGTAGCATGTCATTTTTACTTTTACTTCATTGAAGAGATTTCTTCACTATTTAATAATAAATTCTTTTCCTCATAGCAGCTCTTTTTGGATTTCCTGTGCATTAAGATGAATTTAAAAGAAATGCTTTATTGTGCTCTTTGCAAGTACAGCAGTATCATGACCTGTTTCTCATTTAATCTAGTTTGCTGCATTTAATTGCTATTAACCTTTGCAGAAACTGATCAGTGTTCAGACAGGCATGATTTTAGCCTTAGTGCTCAACACCCATAATGGAGAAAAATGTATTTCTCCCGCCTGCCTTTTGGCCTTCTATGTCCATTACTGGGAATAATTAGGAAAACTGTCAGAACTTTTGTAGCCTATTTAAGGTCTAGAGTATTATCTTACTGCTTTTTCACACCTTTACTTCACATTTTGCATATTTAATCTGATCATTCTTGGCACAGATGTTACATGTGACAAGCCCTTCTCTTCCATAGTCATCTGCTTCAGTTTAATTAGGAGAATGTTCTTTCTGATCTGTGTGCTTTGCCCTCCTGCAAACCCATGAGAAGCAGTGTTAGAGTCTTGTGCTCATTTGCTGACATGCTTAGATTTGGTAATGAGATGGAAGGACTCTTAATAGGCAACACCTTGGGTAATTGTATTTTGCAATCAGAAGATTTTTCACTTTAGACAGAAACTAATTTTTATGTACATTTAGACTTTTCAGAAAATCTTGTCATTACAACAATCACTTGCAAGTAAAGTATTTTAATGAATAATTTTTAGAATATAGAAAGCAGATTTGAGTTGACCTATTCCTTTTCTGTGGTTCCCTGCCCGGGGAGTAATTAACAACCACAGGACCCTGGAGTCAGGGTTGAGTTTGCTTGTTCTCCAGCCTACCTCAGTCATAAACTTGCCATATCTCCTCCTCCCTTCTGTACCAGAAACTGGTCAGCTATAAGATCAAAAGCCTTTTGTGACTCCCTTTTCCCTAATAATTGTAGTAGCAATAACTATAGCATCATAATTATAATGGTGCTTGGCTGTTTAAATATATCAACTCATTTATTCTTCATAGCAGTCCTGTGAGGTAGGAACTATTATGATCTTTTCTTTTATAATGGAGGAAACCGAAAGAATAACAGGCTTGCTTCATCACACAGCTGGTTAAGGGTACAGTCAGATGAGGATTTGAACCTCATCAGTTTGGCTATAAGAGCTGTGGTCCTAATCACCTATCAAATAGACTAAACCAGAGGTTCATGGCATGACACCATATAGGCGAAAAGAAATACTGAACAATTTCCTAATGAATGTAGTAACTATTTGAAAAAAATAACGTATTCTGAATTGAAAGAAAAACTCATATATATTTTTTAAGCTTATTTATTTCTTTTGAGAGGGTGGGGGAGAGAGAGAATCCTTCTATGAGCATGGAGCCTGATGCAGGGCTCTGTCTCACAAGTGTGAGATCATGACCTGAAGTAAAATCAGGAGTCAGATGCTTAACTGACTGAACCACCCAGTCTCCCCGAAAAATGCATATTTTTATTTCACTTTTAAATAAGCACAGTTAGGGGCACCTGGGTGGTGCGGTTGGTTGAGAGACCGACTTCGGCTCAGGTCATGATCTCACGGTTTGTGGGTTTGAGCCCTGCGTCAGGCTCTGTGCTGACAGCTCAGAGCCTGGATCCTGCTTCCGATTCTGTATTTCCCCCTTTCTCTCTCTTCCACTCTCCTGCTCGTTCTCTCTCTCTCTCTGTCTCTCTCTCTCTCTCTCTCAAAAATAAGTAAACATTAAAAAAAAATAATAAAGCCTGTCTTTAAAAAAATAAATAAGCACAGTTATTAATGGGATATATGTGGTTGTTGACCACTGTACAACTGCTTAAACCTCAGAGTCAGATTGGACAAGCCACCTTCATTTCCTCATTCACATTGATTTTCACAAAGCACATGCTTTGTTTCATCAACTACCAAAAACCCACCTTCTTCTCAAAGATAAGGTATCACTGAAAGGAATGTAGCACTATCTAATGTTGAAATTGTGGGCTATCTTGAACTAGTTGTTCATGTAGTATCTGACAATTAACTTAGAAAATTAAAAATCTCCCACAGTACTCTGTGAATTTGATGTGGTGCCTTAGCAATAGAGGAACCATGTAAGCCCTTGCTACTAAGAAGTACAGTATGTGGACCAATAGTATTGATATCTCCTGGGAGTTTGGTAGAGATGCAGAATCTCCAGCTTCACTCTGTACCTAGTGAGACTCAGACTGGATTTAACAAAAATCCTTTCATGATCATATGCTCAGTAGAGTTTGAGTTGCATTGGTCTCAACATCCTAAGCCCATCATTCAAGACAGGAATACATTTTCTTCCTTTAACACACATCCTACTTTTCAGTTGTTTTCATGCCTTTGTTCACTAAACTCCTTGGACTGCCTTTATTCCTTTTCCTTCCCTCTGAAAGACTAAAGCCCACACATTCTATTGATGTGTGGTTTGCTTGCAGCTTTTCATAAGATTCCTTCACTGTGAATCCTTGAACTGAAGACAATTTTGTTGGTGAACATTTTTTTCCTGATGAGTGATTCTCAACAAGGGTCTGTGACTGAAATTATTAAAACTACATTTTGAAAGAATCAGGGCCTCTTTCCTGTCTGTCATGGTGCATTTGAGTTCTGGGTTGGTATTTGTCTTTTTTGGGTAAATACCTAATGTGTGATTACTGGATCATAGGGTGTTTCTATTTTTAATTTTTTGAGCAACCCCCATATTGTTTTCCACAGTTAGCTGCATCAATTTGTATGCCTACCAACAGTGCATGAGGATTCCTTTTTCTCCACATCCTCACCAACACTAGTTGTTTCTTGTGTTTTTGATTTTAGCCATTCTGACAGGTGTGGAAGTGATAGCTAATTATGTTTCTGATTTGCATTTCCCTGATGATGAGTGATGCTGAGCATCTTTTCATGTGTCTGTTGGCCACCTGAATGTGTTCTTTGGAGAAATGTTTGTCCGTGTTGGGAGAGAGAGAGTCAGAGGCAGGGCACGAGCAGGGGACGGCAGAGAGAGATGGAGACATAGAATCGGAAGCAGGCTCCAGGTTCCGAGCTGTCAGCACAGAGCCTGACATAGGGCCCGAATTCACAAACTGGGAGATCATGACCCAAGCCAAAGTCAGATGCCCAGCCAACTGAGCCACCCAGGTGCCCCTCTTCTGCTTGTTTTTTACTTGGATTATTTGTTTTTTTGGGTTGTATCAGCTCTTTATATATTTTGGATACTACCCTTCTCTCAGACATGTCATTTGCAAATTTCTCAGTAGGTTGCCTTTTAGTTTTTTTGTTTTGTTTTGTTTTGTTTTTTTTTTTTTAGAGTGCGAGCAGGGGAGAGAGGCAAAGGGAGAGAGAATGTTTTTTTAAGTCTACTAGAAATTTTTTTATGTTTGTTTATTTTTGTAGAGAGAGAGCAACAAAACATAAGCAGTGGGGGGCAGAGAGAGAGAGAGAGGGAGACATAGAATCCAAAGCAGGATCCAGGCTCTGAGCTGTCAGTCAGCACAAAGCCCAATGCAGGGCTTGAACTCCCAAACCGTGAGACCATGACCTGAGCCGAAGTTGGACGCTTAACCGACTGAGCCACCCCGGCACCCCTATTGGTAGTTTTGATTACCGGTTTAGTTTTATAGCTGGTTATCAGTCTGTTCAAAGTTTCTATTTTTTCTCATTTTAGTTTGGGTAGGTTATGTGTTTCTAGGAATTTATCCCTTTCTTCTAGGTTGTCCAATTTGTTGGCATGGAGTTTTTCATAATATTCTCTTAGAATTGCTTGTATTTCTGTGACACTGGTTGTTTCTCCTCTTTCATTTGTGATTTTGAGGTTTTTTTTTTTTTTTTTTTTGAGTCTGGCTAGAGGTTTATCAATTTTGTGGTTTTTAAAAATTTTTTTTTAATGTTTTTATTTATTTTTGAGACAGAGACAGAGTGTGAGTGGGTTAGGGGCAGAGAGAGAGGGAAACACAGAAGCAGAAGCAGGCTCCAGGCTCTGAGCTGTCAGCACAGGGCTCGAACTCATGAGCTGTGAGATCATGACCTGAGCCAAAGTCGGACGCTCAACCGACTGAGCCACCCAGGCGCCCCTATTTTATGTTCTTTTGAGAACCAGCTCCTGGTTTCATTGATCTGTTCCGTTTTTTTTTTTTTGTTTGTTTGTTTCTGTATCATTTATTTCTCTCTAATCTTTATTATTTTCTTCCTTCTGCTGGTTTCGGGTTTTTGTTTTTCTAGCTTATTTAGGTGTAAGGTTAGGTTGAGATTTTTCTTGCTTCTTGAGGCAGACCCATTATAAACTTCCTTGTTAGGACCACTTTTGCTGCATCCCAAAGATTTTGGACTGCTCTGTGGTCATTTTCATTTGTTCCCATGGAATTTTTAACTTCTTCTTTCATTTCTTGGTTGGCCCCCTTCATTGTTAGGAGCAGGTTATTTAACCTCTATGTATTCTCTTTCCTGATCTTTTCTTGTGTATTGTAGTCAGAAAGGATGCCTGGTGTGATTTCGTTCTTTTTTAATTTGTTGAGACCAATGTTTTGTGGCCTAATATGTGGTCTGCTCTGGAGAATATTCCGTGTGCACTTGAAAAGAATGTATGTTCTGCTGTTTCAGGATGGAATGTTCTGAATATTTAAATATTTATGTTTATATATGTTAAATCTATCTGGTCCAGTGTGGCATTCAAAGCCACTGTTAATTTTCTGTTTGGATAATCTGTCCATTGAGGTAAGCGAGGTGTTAAGGTCTTCTATTATTCCATTACTGATTAGTTAGTTCCTTTATGTTTGTTATGAACAGTTTTATGTATTTGGGTGCTCCTATATTGGGCGCATTTTTATGTCTTCTCGTTGGATTGTTGTCTCTATGAATTTGACTATTGATCCCTCATATAAGTAGAATCATGTAGAATTTGGTTTATTACTGGCTTTTTCACTTAGCATAATATCTTCAAGATGTATCCATTTTGTGATGTGTCAGAATTTCCTTTTTGAGGCTAAATAATACTCCATTTTGTTTATCCATTTATCCATTGATAAGACATTTGGGTTGTTGTCACTTTTTGGCTAATGTAAATAATGTTGCCATGACCGTAGGTGTACAAATCTGAGTTCCTTCTTCCAGTTCTTGTACATGTATACCCAGAAATGGAATTGCTGTATCAAAGGGTAATTTTACTTTTGTAATCATTTTGCATTTGAATTTTGAATTTAGTATGATTGCATATTGAATTTAGTATGATTAATCTTATTTTATTATGATTGTCCTCTTTTATTGTCCAAGAGATTAACCCCTCTTAATACTATTTCAGATATTCAAGCTGGTTATGTACTTTAATAAGAAAACAAAGAATTATACTGTTTTTATTTTATTCTATGTTTTGAGTTACTTTTTATGTTTTAGTAATCTGTACATCCAACACGGGGCTCGAACTCACGACCCCACAATCAAGAATTGTATGCCAATCGAGCCAGCTAGGTGCCCCAAGAATTTTTTTTTATTATTTATTGTTGTTTTTAATGTATGTTTATTTTGAGAGAGAGCATGGGGAAGGGGCAGAGAGAGAATCCCAAGCAGACTCCTTGCTCTGCAGAGCCTGGCATGGGGCTCGATCTCATAATTGTGAGATCATGACCTGAGCTGAAATCAAGAGTTGCATGCTTAGCCAACTGAGCTACCCAGGTGTCCCCACTAAGAATTTTTTTATAGGCTAGATTTTGAGTTGGGAATCTCATGAGAAGATTTTGAGTTTCATATGGAGCTTCAGTTTACTGTAGCTTGTTTACTTTGTTTTGTTACAGAAATAGTATTGTCATGGTGAGTCTAAAGGCAGGTGAACAATGTAAAGTGGTTTAGATGTTTCTGGAGATTAAAATGCTGTGAAAAATGTTTTTAATTATTTGCAGTTTTTCATAAATCTCTCTCAGTTTGGTATTCCCAATAAAATTTGCTTACGAGATTATTTTGGCAGTTTAGCTAACAGACTAGGTGCTGGTATTTTAATGCCTATTCACAAATTGTTTTTGCATTGACAATTTTCAGTACTAAACTGTTGATTATTTTAGCAGCTTGGGGAAGGAATCTTTCTCAAATACGTGATTCTCTGCCTTCCTAAAGAATACCTAATCTAACCTTGACGATTCAAGTTTATTAATTGAAACATCAACATTAAACAGTGTTTTCATGTTCTGTTACTAAAGCTGTGTGATCCACTACTGAAATATTATTGGATGTTTTGAGTTGTCTGCTTTTCTTTTTACTGGTAGCCATTTTTTTGTTGTTGACAGTGGGCCTGCCTGAATAGCCTTACTTCCCAAACTAATTTGTTATATTTAATCTAGTATGGTTTTGGAAACTAATTAACCAGGCTTGATGAGTAAAATAGAATAAATGCATTTGTGAGTGAAAATGTCATTTTCCATGTCAGGATCATAAGACTTGGTATGAATTGGCTACTCAGAGAACTTAACCTATTTTCTGGTTTTGAATTACTGAGTAGGTGATTTTTCTTAGTTCATGAGCTCTTATGTCTCATTATAACATCTAGAATTCTACTCTTGAATCCCTTTCCCCTTTTATTAGGTAATAGGTGGTTAGAAGATACAGAATAATAGGGTTATCATTGCCAAATTA